>NC_041387.1:375614527-375650488 GCF_002162155.2 Triticum dicoccoides
GGCTCGGGCACGGGGGCGGGGCGAGGCGACACGGCGAGGAGGGTAGCGTGGGGCAGAGGAGGGGGCGGCGGGGGCGGCGCGGCGATAGGGGTGGCGTGGGGCGGCGGCGGCATGGGGGCGGGATGGCACGGGGCGGCGGCGGCTCGGGGGGACAGAAAGAGAGGGGATAGAGAGATGGGTCAGAGAGAGAGATGGCATTTTGTTAGGGCACAGTTCTTTGACGTCTGCTAGCAGACGACAAAGAGCCTAGCTAACGGACGTTAGTTTGGCCATTTCTTTGCCGTCTGCTAGCAGACGGCAAAGAAGCTTTTCCCTTAGCTGACAGACGGCAAAGAAAGTGTCTGTTTGGTGGTCCTTGCTAGTGGGCCACCCACACTCTTTGCCATGTGCCAGCTGACAGCAAAGCTTCTATGTCATCTGCTGGCAGACGACAAAGAGCTGGCTGACGGCAAACATGACCTTTGTCGTCAGCTCATTCTTTGTCGTCAGTTTTCTTCAAGCTGATGGCAAAGACATTCTTTGCCATCATTCAACTAACGGCAAAGAGCTGGCTGAAGGCAAAGATCCTGATTCCAGTAGTGAATGAGGCGGCTGGTGCATTGTCCCGGCTTGGGTCTCAACATAAGTTGGTGCCCCCTAATATATTCCTCGATGTGTTACACAATCCTTCGGTCAAGTTACCGTCCGAAGAAGACCTTGCAATCCCTGGCCGGGAGGTGCAGTTGGTGGCGGCTCATCATGCTATTCCTGACTGTACATTGCCTTATATGGCTTATATGACTCAGGGCAAATTACCCGAGGATGAAACTTTAGCACGGCAGATCACCAGGAGGTCTAAGCCTATGACTATTGAAAATGGCGAGTGATGTCTACTATGCAACCTTCTTCTTGTAGACGTTGTTGGGCCTCCAAGTGCAGAGGTTTGTAGGACAGTAGCAAATTTCCCTCAAGTGGATGACCTAAGGAGTATCAATTCGTGGGAGGCGTAGGATGATGATGTTCTCTCTCAAACAACCCTACAACCAAATAACAAAGAGTCTCTTGTGTCCCCAACACACCCAATACAATGGTAAATTGTATAGGTGCACTAGTTCGGTGAAGAGATGGTGATACAAGTGCAATATGGATGGTAGATATAGGTTTTTGTAATCTCAAATTATTAAAACAACAAGGTAGCAAGTGGTAAAAGTGAGCACAAACAGTATTGCAATGCTTCGAAACAAGGCCTAGGGTTCATACTTTCACTAGTGCAAGTTCTCTCAACAATAATAACATAATTGGATCATATAACTGTCCCTCAACATGCAACAAAGAGTCACTCCAAAGTCACTAATAGCGGAGAACAAACGAAGAGATTATTGTAGGGTACGAAACCACCTCAAAGTTATTCTTTCCGATCAATCCATTGGGCTATTCCTATAGGTGTCACAAACAGCCCTAGAATTCATAGTAAAATAACACCTTAAGACACACATCAACCAAAACCCTAATGTCACCTAGATACTCCAATGTCACCTCAAGTATCCATGGGTATGATTATAGGATATGCATCACACAATCTCAGATTCATCTATTCAAACCAACACAAAGAACTTCAAAGAGTGCCCCAAAGTTTCTACCGGAGAGTCAAGACGAAAATGTGTGCCAATCCCTATGCATAAGTTCACAAGGTCACTGAACCTGCAAGTTGATCATCAAAACATACATCAAGTGGATCACGTGAATATCCCATTATCACCACATATAAGCACATGAAAGACATACATCAAGTGTTCTCAAATCCTTAAAGACTCAATCCGATAAGATAACTTTAAAGGGAAAACTCAATTCATTACAAGAAGGTAGAGGCAGAGAAACATCATATGATCCAACTATAATAGCAAAGCTCGTGATACATCAAGATCGTGCCATATCAAGAACACGAGAGAGAGAGAGAGAGAGAGATCAAACATGTGGCTACTGGTACATACCCTCAGCCCCGAGGGTGAACTACTCCCTCCTCGTCATGGAGAGCACCGTGATGATGAAGATAGTCACCAATGATGGATCCCCCCTCCGGCAGGGTGCCAGAACAGGGTCCCGATTGTTTTTTGTGGCTACAGAGGCTTGCAGCGGCGGAACTTTCGATCTTGGTTTCTTTTCAGGGGTTTCTGTATTTATAGGAATTTTTGGCATCAGTCTCACGTCAGAGGGGTCTTCGAGTCATCCACGAGGCAGGGGCGCGCCTAGGGGGGTAGGGCGCACCCTCCACCCTCGCGGATGGCTCGGGACACTTCTGGCCCAACTCTTTTACTTCGGGGGCTTCTTTTGGTCCATAAAAAATCCACAAAAATTGGCAGGTCAATTGGACTCCGTTTGGTAATCCTTTTCTGTAAAACTCAAAAACAAGGAAAAAATAGAAACTGGCACTTGGCTCTAGGTTAATAGGTTAGTCCCAAAAATCATATAAAATAGCATATAAATGCATATAAAACAACCAAGATGGATAATATAATAGCATGGAGCAATCCATAATTATAGATACGTTGGAGACGTATCAAGCACCCCCAAGCTTAATTCCTGCTCGTCCTCAAGTAGGTAAATGATAAAAACAGAATTTTTGATGTGGAAACCTACCTAACATATTTATCAATGTAATCTTCTCTATTGTGGCAAGAATATTCAGATCCATAAGATTCAAAACAAAAGTTTAGTATTGACATGAAAACAATAATTCTTCAAGTATACTAACAAAGCAGTCATGTCTTCTCAAAATAACATGGCCAAAGAAAGTTATCCCTACAAATTCATATAGTCTGGCTATGCTCTATCTTCATCACACAAAATATTTAAATCATGCACAACCTCGATGACAATCCAAGCAATTGTTTCATACTTTTGATGTTCTCAAACTTTTCAATCTTCACGCAATACATGAGCGTGAGCCATGGATATAGCACTATAGGTGGAATAGAATGGTGGTTGTGGAGAAGACAAAAAGGAGAAGATAGTCTCACATCAACTAGGCATATCAACGGGCTATGGAGATGCCCATTAATAGATATCAATGTGAGTGGGTAGGGATTGCCATGCAACGGATGCACTAGAGCTTAAGTGTATGAAAGCTCAAAAAGAAACTAAGTGGGTGTGCATCCAACTTGCTTGCTCACGAAGACCTAGGGCAATTTGAGGAAGCCCATCATTGGAATATACAAGCCAAGTTCTATAATGAAAAATTCCCACTAGTATATGAAAGTGACAACATAGAAGACTCTCTATCATGAAGATCATGGTGCTACTTTGAAGCACAAGTGTGGAAAAAGGATAGTAGCATTACCCCTTCTCTCTTTTTCTCTCATTTTTTTTGTTTTGGACCTTCTCCTTTTTTATGGCCTCTTTTTTTTCTTTTCTTTTTTTATTTTTTTTCGTCCGGAGTCTCATCCCGACTTGTGGTGGAATCATAGTCTCCATCATCCTTTCCTCACTGGGATAATGCTCTAATAATTATGATCATCACACTTTTATTTACTTAGATCTCAAGAATTACAACTTGATACTTAGAACAAAATATGACTCTATGTGAATGCCTCCAGCGGTGTACCAGGATGTGCAATGAATCAAGAGTGACATGCATGAAAGAATTATGAATGGTGGCTTTGCCACAAATACGATGTCAACTACATGATCATGCAAAGGAGTATGAGAATGACGAAACGTGTCATAATAAACGGAACGGTGGAAAGTTGAATGGCAATATATCTCGGAATGGCTATGGGAATGCCATAATAGGTAGGTATGGTGGCTGTTTTGAGGAAGGTATATGGTGGGTGTATGGGACCGGTGAAAGTTGCGTGGTACTAGAGAGGCTAGCAATGGCGGAAGGTTGAGAGTGCGTATAATCCATGGACTCAATATTAGTCATGAAGAACTCACATAATTATTGCAAAAATCTATTAGTTATCGAAACGAAGTACTACGCGCATGCTCCTAGGGGGATAGATTGGTAGGAAAATACCATCGCTCATCCCCGACCACCACTCATAAGGAAGACAATCAATAAATAAATAATGCTCCAACTTCATCACATAACAGTTCACCATACGTGCATGCTACGGGAATCACAAACTTTAACACAAGTATCTCTCAAAATCACAACGACTCCACTAGCATGACTCTAATATCACCATCTTCATATCTCAAAACAATCATAAGGAACCAAACTTCTCATAGTATTTGATGCACTTTATATGAAAGTTTTTATTATATCCCTCTTGGATGCCTATCATATCAGGACTAAATTCATAACCCAAGAAAATTACCATGCTGTTCTAAAATAATCTCAAAATAATATAAGTGTAGCATGAGAGTTCATCAATTTCTTCAAAATAAAACCACCATCGTGCTCTAAAAAGATATAAGTGAAGCACTAGAGCAAACGACAAACTACTCCAAAAGATATAAGTGAAGATCAATGAGTAGTCGAATAATTATGTAACTATGTGAAGACTCTCTAACATTTAAGAATTTCAGAACTTGGGATCTTATTCAAACAGCAAGCAAAACAAAATAAAATAAAATGACGCTCCAAGCAAAACACATATCATGTGGTGAATAAAAATATAGCTCCAAGTAAAGTTACCGATGAACAAAGACGAAAGAGGGGATGCCATCCGGGGCATCCCCAAGCTTGGTCTCTTGGTTGTCCTTGAATATTACCTTGGCGTGCCTTGGGCATCCCCAATCTTAGGCTCTTGCCACTCCTTATTCCATAGTCCATCAAATCTTTACCCAAAACTTGAAAACTTCACAACACAAAACTCAACAGAAAACTCGTAAGCTCTGTTAGTATAAGAAAATAAAATCACCACTTAGGTACTGTTCTGAACTCATTATAAATTCATACTGGTGTAATATATACTGTATTCCAACTTCTCTATGGTTCATACCCTCCGATACTACTCATAGATTCATTAAAATAAGTAAACAACACATAGAAAACAGAATCTGTCAAAAATAGAAGAGTCTGTGGTAATCTGTAACTCTTGAATACTTCTGTAACTCCAAAAATTCTGAAATAAATTGGTGGACGTGAGGAATTTGTATATTAATATTTTGCTAAAAGAATAAACTAAAATCACTCTTCTGTAAAAACAATTACAGCTAATCTCGTGAGCGCAAAGTTTCTGTTTTTTACAGCAAGATCACATTAACTTTCACCCAAGTCTTCCCAAAGGTTCTACTTGGCACTTTATTGAAACAAAAGCTATAGAACATGATTACTACAGTAGATTAATCATGTGGACACACAAAAATAGTAAGGGTAAATATTGGGTTGTCTCCCAACAAGCGCTTTTTAATGCCTTTTTAGCTAGGCATGATGATGACAATGATTCTCACATAAAAGATAAGAATTGAAACATAAAGAGAGCATCATGAAGAATATGACTATTACATTTAAGCATAACCCACTTCCTATGCATAGGGATTTTGTGAGAAAACAACTTATGGGAACAAGAACCAACTAGCATAGGAAAGCAAAACAAGCATAGCTTCAAGATTTTCAACACATAGAGAGGAAACTTGATATTATTGCAACTCCTACATGCATATATTATTCCCTCATAGTGATTTTCAGTAGCATCCTGAATGAATTCAACAATATAACTATCGCATAAAACATTATTTTCATGATGCACAAGCATAGAATTTTTATTACTCTCCACATAAGCAAATTTATTCTCACGAATAGTAGGGGGAGCAAACTCAACAAAATAACTATCATGTGAGGCATAATCCAATTGAAAATTAAAATCAAGATGACAAGTTTTATGGTTATCATTATTCTTTATAGCATACATGTCATCACAATAATCATCATAGATAGCAACTTTGTTCTCATAATCAATTGGAACCTCTTCCGAAATAGTGGATTCATAACTAAATAAAGTCATGACCTCTCCAAATCCACTTTCATAATTATCACAATAAGATTCAACACCCTCCAAAATAGTGGGATCAATAATACCTAAAGTTTACACTCTTCCAAACCCACTTTCATGAGTATAATCATCATAAATAGGAGGCATGCTATCATCATAATAAATATTCTCATCAAAACTTGAGGGACTAAAAATATCATCTTCATCAAACATAGCATCCCCAAGCTTGTGCCTTTGCATATCATTAACATCATGGATATTCAAGGAATTCATACTAACAACATTGCAATCATGCTCATCATTCGAAGATTTAGTGCCAAACATTTTATTACATTCTTCTTCTAACACTTTGGCACAATTATCGGAATCTATATTTTCACGGAAGACATTAAAAAGATGAAGCATATGAGGCACCCTCAATTCCATTGTTTTGTAGTTTTATTTTACATACTGAACTAGTGATAAAACAAGAAACTAAAATATTTGATTGCAAGATCTAAAGATATACCTTCAAGCACTAACCTCCCTGGCAACGGCACCAGAAAAGAGCTTGATGTCTACAACGCAACCTTCTTCTTGTAGACGTTGTTGGGCCTCCAAGTGTAGAGATTTGTAGGACAGTAGCAAATTTCCCTCAACTGCATGACCTAAGGTTTATCAATCCGTAGGAGGCATAGGATGAAGATGGTCTGTCTCAAACAACCCTGCAACCAAATAAAAAAGAGTTTCTTGTGTCCCCAACACACCCAATACAATGGTAAATTGTATTGGTGCACTAGTTTGGCGAAGAGATGGTGACACAAGTGCAATATGGATGGCAGATATAGGTTTTTGTAATCTGAAAATATAAAAACAGCAAGGTAGCAGGTGGTAAAAGTGAGCACAAACAGTATCGCAATGCTTCGAAACAAGGCCTGGGGTTCATACTTTCACTAGTGCAAGTTCTCTCAACAATAATAACATAATTGGATCATATAACTATCCCTCAACATGCAACAAAGAGTCACTCCAAAGTCACTAATAGCGGAGAACAAATGAAGAGATTATTGTAGGGTACGAAACCACCTCAAAGTTATTCTTTCCGATCAATCCATTGGGCTATTCCTATAAGTGTCACAAACAGCCCTAGAGTTCGTAGTAAAATAACACCTTAAGACACACATCAACCAAAACCCTAATGTCACCTAGATACTCCAATGTCACCTCAATTATCCATGGGTATGATTATACAATATGCATCACACAATCTCAGATTCATCTATTCAAACCAACACAAAGAACTTCAAAGAGTGCCCCAAAGTATCTACCGGAGAGTCAAGATGAAAACGTGTACCTACCCCTATGCATAAGTTCATAAGGTCACTGAACCTGCAAGTTGATCATCAAAACATACATCAAGTGGATCACGTGAATATCCCATTGTCACCACAGATAAGCACATGCAAGACATACATCAAGTGTTCTCAAATCCTTAAAGACTCAATCCGATAAGATAAATTCAAAGGGAAAACTCAATTCATTACAAGAAGGTAGATGGGGAGAAACATCATAAGATCCAACTATAATAGCAAAGCTCGCGATACATCAAGATCGTGCCATATCAAGAACACGAGAGAGAGAGAGAGAGAGAGAGAGAGTAATCAAACACATAGCTACTGGTACATACCCTCGGCCCCGAGGGTGAACTACTCCCTCCTCGTCATGGAGAGCACCGGGATGATGAATATGGTCACTGGTGATGGATCCCCCCTCCGGCAGGGTGCCGGAACAGGGTCCCAATTGTTTTTTCGTGGCTACAGAGGCTTGCGATGGCAGAACTCCCGATCTTGGTTTCTTTTCATGGGTTTCTGTATTTATAGGAATTTTTGGCGTCGGTCTCATGTCAGGGGGGTCTCCGAGTCTTCCATGAGGCAGGGGCACCCCTAGGGGGTAGGGTGCGCCCTCCACCCTCGTGGATGCCTCGGGACTCTTCTGGCCCAACTCTTTTACTTCGGGGGCTTCTTTTGGTCCATAAAAAATCCACAAAAATTGGCAGGTCAATTGGACTCCGTTTGGTATTCTGGAAAACTCAAAAACAAGGAAAAAATAGAAACTGGCACTGGGATCTAGGTTAATAGGTTAGTCCCAAAAATCATATAAAATAGCATATAAATGCATATAAAACATCCAAGATGGATAATATAATAGCATGGAACAATCAAAAATATAGATACATTGAAGATGTATCAGCGAGTTAAACTGATGCAGTGTGACATGCGTGTTTCAACGTTGTGTTTCTCTTGAGGAGGGCCATGAAATTTTACGAGAGTTTTTTGAGGGTGATTGTGGTCATCATGCCGGCTCAAAATCTTTGTGGCTAAAGCTTTTCGTCATGGGTTTTACTGGTTGGCGGCTCATGCTGATACAGAGGATATTGTTAGCAAGTGTGGTGGGTGTCAAAAAAAATCCAGACAAGCTCATGTATCAGCTCAAGAATTGCGGATGATCCCAATAACTTGGTTGTTTGCGGTCTGAGGGCTTGATATGGTTGGACCATTCAAGAGGTCTAAGGATAAGAAGACCCACCTTCTGGTGGCGGTTGACAAGTTTACCAAGTGGATTGAGGTAGAGCTAGTTAGCAAGTGTGATGCGGAGATTGTAGTTCATTGTGTTAAAAAGCTAGTCTTCCATTTTGGTTACCCTCATAGTTTTATCACTGATAATGGCACTAATCTGTCCAAAGGTGCTATGAAGGAGTTCTGTCAAAGAGAGCATACCCACCTTGATGTTTCCTAAGTGGCTCATTGATAGTGATGGTCAAGCAGAACGGGCTAACCAAGAAATTTTGAGAGGCATTAAGCCCCGTCTTATGGTTCCTTTGGAGCGGGTGATGGGTTGTTGGGTTTAAGAGTTTCCTTCGGTCCTTATATCAGAACCACCCCCAACATATCAACAAGCTATACGCCTTTCTTCATGGTTTATGGTGTAGAGGCGGTTCTCCCAAGCTATATCCGTCATGACTCGCCCAGGGTGGTGCTTACGTTGAAGCCGATAATGAGACGGCGTGTCAGAACGCACTTGATGCTTTGGATGAAGCACGTGATCTTGCAACAACCCAATCGGCGATTTATCAACAAGACCTGCATCGCTATCATAGCCGCAGAGTTAGAACTCGGGCGTTTCAAGAGGGCGGCTTAGTGCTCCGACTGATCCAAGATCAGACAGGCATGCATAAGTTGTCCCCACCTTGGGAAGGACCTTTTGTGGTTAGCAAGAATCTCAACAATGGCTTGTATTATATCATTGATATACGTGAGTGCAAGAAATCGCATACTTCTGAGGAGGAGACCAACAGACCGTGGGAACATTGCTCATCTTCGGCCTTACTACACATGAGTCACTAGCTCTCATCATTGTATATACCTTCCACTACAAAAAAAAGACACATCCATGACATTTTGGGCCGAACAAATTTTTTTCTGTCATACATATGACACTTCTATGACGATAATTGTGACAGAACCCGGTATCATCATAGATGTGGTGGGCTCCTACTTCTATGACAAAAAGTCATGACAGAAAATGGGCTTTTCGTCCTGGGCGGGCCGGAGACGCAGCTGCATGACATTCTTTGGGCCGTCCATGATGAAAAAAACCGTGGTAGAAGCGAGGGGTAGGAAAATTTTGGGGAGTTGCCGCTTACGGTGGGAGGTCGGGGGCCGAGCGATGCGCGTTTCTCTCGTACACGTGCGAGGCGTTGGCTCTAACTGAACCCGAGCGAGGCGTTGGCTTCTAACTGAACCCAAGCGATTGCATTGCAGGCTACGCGTTACTGAACCCGAGCGATCGATCGATGGCTGTTAACTGAACCTGATGGAGTGATTCCTTCGCTACTGCTACTAACTGAAGCCGATCGATTGGATGAACAGTGAGCGTTGAGGGGGGGTTTGGATGAATAGTGAGCGGTGGCGTTGCCTCTGGATGAACAGGACCCTGTGGTGTGGAGGGTTGGATGAACAGTAGACGGTAGAGGGGTGGCCATGGAGGGGTGGTTGAATAGGACCCCGTGGTGTGGAGGGTTGGATGAATAGTAGACGGTGGAGGGGTGCCCGTTGAGGGGTGGTTGAACAGTAGCCAGTGGAGTAGCGCACGGTGGAGGCTGGATGAACAGGAGCCCGTGGAGGCTGGAGGAGGTCGACGGTTGAGGGATTTCTGGATTAGGGGGTATCCGCACAGCCGAACTGTATACAACGTCCGGACTATTGAAGCATGAAGATACAAGACTCAAGGCTTCGGCCCGTGTCCGGATGGAACTCTCCTTTGCGTGGAAGGCAAGCTTGGCGATCCGGATTTTATGTTTCCTTCCTTGTAACTGATTCCATGTAAACCCTAGCCCTCTCCGGTGTCTATATAAACCTGAGAGGTTGGTCCTTAGAAGGCCGATCACAATTACAATCATACCATCATAGGCTAGCTCTTAGGGTTTAGCCTCTACGATCTCGTGCTAGATCTACTCTTGTACTACCCATATCTTCAATATTAATCAAGCAGGAAGTAGGGTTTTACCTCCGTCGAGAGGGCCCGAACCTGGTAAACATCTGTGTCCCTTGCTTCCTGTCACCATCATCCTTGACGCACAGATCGGGACCCCCTACCAGAGATCCGCCGGTTTTGACACTAACGTTGGTGCTTTCATTGAGAGTTCCTCTGTGTCGTCGCTGCAAGGCTCGATGGCTCGTCTCGTCATCAAGGACGACATTACCTCGGAGGGAGCACTGGCTGTAGGCCAAACTCTCCGACTTGGCGGCTTTATCATCGCCGCCCCATCGGTGGTAGCGCCGACGATGGCCTCTCGGGTCATCAATCATAACCTTCGCGTTAGTTCGGAACTTGCCGAACAGATAGATCCAATGGAGCTCTCCTCCCTCAATGAGCTCTTGGATCGCATCGCCGCTCTGGGAGTCGCTACAAACTACGACCGGATCGGGCTTAAAACCGACCAAAGGGACATCAGATCCCCGCCGGCCACCCATGAGATAGCGATAGTGGAGGAACCTCACACGGACTGTCCCTCAACTTTGAGGATGAATTATGACCGGATCACTGAACTCCGTGAGCCAAAAACCTGCTTAGAGGGAGACATGACCCAGGTCCCAGACTTAGAATTGGGCATTAGGCCGAAGAAAGTGGGCGACACCCCGAATCCCGAGCTGTCGGGGTCGGAGCTCCCCACGCCCCTGGGTGTTGGATCGGATCTGAATCCGGATTCAGCTAACAGCACCTACAAGGACCTAAACCGCCTCTCCCGCATCCGGCAAGATCCCCAGGAGACTGTACATCGCTACTGGGCTAGATTCCTCCTTGCGCTTAACAAGGTCAAGGACTGCCGCGAGGAGAATATAGTCTTACTCTTCTGCAAAAACTGCACGAAAAAAGGACTCCTTAATGCTATAAGCCGCCGTGACATAGTACGCTTTGCGGATTTGGCAATCATAGTACAGAAGTACTGCATGATGGAAAGCGCCTAGAAAACCCAAACTGAATTTTGGGACAGTACGGCTCTCACCAAGACCTTTGTCCGAACTAAACGGGCGAACTCCTGTAAGCCGGCCGATCATGTCCCCAAGAGACCAAAGCACACCCCAGGGCGGGGAACCGTATTGGAAGAATGGCTCAATGAACCATGTAAACTCCACGGCACTCCGGACACAATACCAACTCATAGCCTTAGAGCATGTTGGATACTCCGGCAGGTTGCGAAAAGTGGCGAGGATCTTCTTGCAAGCCATAAGGCAGAACAACATCCCGCCAATGGACACAATACGTTATTGACTGTCTTGGAGACTTTTGCCTCAAACAATAGGCGCAAGCGAGCTCATCGAAGCTCCGCTGAAATTTGCAATCTGGCAAAGATAAACCCCTGGAACGACACTGCTATCACTTTCAATGCCAATGATGAGCCTCGATTCCAGACTGTCCGGGCACCGGCTGCTCTGGTCCTTAGCCCAATCGTGGACGGCTTCCGGCTCACTAAGGTACTCATGGTTGGCGGAAGTGGATTGAACTTGATCTACGAAGAAACGCTCAACAAAATGGCAATTGATAAAGGCCGCATTGAGCAAAGCGGCACCACCTTCAGGGGAATCACCCTAGTCGGGAAGCGCGGTGTGCGGGAAAAATCACACTCAATGTGGTGTTTGGCACCCCGGAAAATTACAGGTCCGAAGAAATCACATTCCAAGTGGCTCCCTTTAGCAGCGGATACCACGCCCTTTTGGGGCGGGACGCGTTTACAAGGTTTCAAGCCATACCCCATTACGGGTACATGAAGCTTAAAATGCCCGGGCCCAATGGAATCATCACTCTAGCCAGTGATCCGGACGTCACACTCCGCGCTAAAAACAAAACCGCAACACTGGCCTTGGAAGCATTATTCGAAGCCCTAGCAGCCAAAGAATTAACAACGCTACGGGCCACCGTGGACAGGGACGATGTGATACTCGACAAGCGACCCAAGTCCACCTAATTTAAACCCGCAGACGAAATAGTCAAATTCCAAGTCCATCCAACGGACCTCATGAAAACAGCTTCCATCGGGACACAGTTAAGCCCCGCAATAGAAGCCGCACTACGAGACTTTTTACGTGATAATTGGGATATTTTCGCCTGCAACGCATCGGACCTGCCGGGCATCCCGCATGGATTGGCCGAGCATAGCCTTAACATACTAAAGGGATACAAACCTGTCAAACAGAACCTAAGGCAATTCTCAGAGCCCAAACGACAAGCAATGGGGGAAGAGCTAGCCAAGATACTCGAGGCCGGATTCATCAGAGATAATAAACATCCGGATTGGCTGGCAAATTTGGTGATGGTGCCAAAGAAGGACAAATCCTGGCGCCTATGCGTCAACTTTAAAGACCTCAACAAGGCTTGCCCCAAGGATCCATTTCCCCTCCCTCGCATCGATCAAATCATCGATGCCACAGCTGGACACGACTCGCTGTGTTTTCTCGACGCATACTCCGGATACCATCAAATAAAGATGGCAGAGTCTGATCAAGCTGCAATAGCTTTCATAACGCCATATGGCCCTTTTTGCTTCAACACGATGCCTTCCGGGCTTAAGAATGCCGGCGCAACTTATCAACGCATGATTCAAACATGCCTGGAAAAACAAATCGGCAAAATAGTGGAGGCATATGTGGACGACGTGGTCATAAAAACAAGACACGTCGAAACCCTAATAGATGACTTGAGGCTTACATTTGATAACCTCCGGACATACGACATCAAGTTGAATCCGGAAAAATGCGTTTTCGGCGTCCCCTCGGGGAAGCTGCTGGGCTTCATTGTTCTAATAGAGGAATTGAATTGAATCCGGCAAAAATCTGAGCTCTGTCGCGGTTGGCTATACCAACAGACCTCAAGCACATCCAGAAACTAGCTGGATGCGTGGCCGCTTTGAGCCGCTTTATATCCAGGTTAGGAGAAAAGACATTGCCTTTTTACCGCCTCCTTGGACGCACCGAACACTTCGTATGGACGGATGCAGCCGCGTCTGGACTCGATGAAATAAAGACCTTACTGGCCAGTAATCCAGTCCTAACAGTGCCAAATATCGGCGAACCTATGCTATTGTACATAGCTGCAACACATCAAGTGGTAAGCGTAGTGCTTGTCGTCGAACGAGAGGCGAACGGATACAAATTCCTGCTTCAAAGGCCGGTTTATTACGTATCCACGGTCCTCACCCCATTCAAATCGCGATACCCGCACTATCAAAAAATAGCATACGTGGTCTTCATGGCATCCCGCAAGCTGCGACACTACTTTCAAGAGTGTTCGATTAAGGCGGCTTCCGAAGTACCACTCAATGACATAATAAATAACCACGACGCTACGGGCCGGATTGCTAAATGGGCTATTGAGCTCCTTCCATTTGACATAATATACAAACCACGGTGAGCCATTAAGTTGCAAGTACTGGCTGACTTTGTCGCCGAATGGACAGAAGCCGAACTCCCTAAAGAGTATGGCGCGTACTCCAACTGGATCATGCACTTTGACGGTTCCAAAATGCAGGCCTGATTGGGAGCAGGTGTAGTCTTGACGTCTCCCACCGGAGACACGATCCAGTACATCCTTCAAATATTATATACAGACTGCACTAATGCAGCCGAATACGAGGCGATGTTGCACGGTCTTCGGATGGCAGTCTCTATGGGCATCCAACGCCTAGAAGTGTGCGAGGATTCAAACCTTGCAATATCACAAATAAACAAAGACTTTGATGCCAAGGATCCGAAAATGGCAGCCTACCGCAATGTCGTCCTCAAAATATCATCTCGGTTCGAGGGGATCGAATTCCACCATGTGGCTCGAGAAAACAATCAAGCGGTGGACGTTCTCGCCCGCATCGGCGCCAAACGCGACCCTGTCCCACCTAACATATTCCTAGAAAGGTTGTTCAAGCCATCCGTAGTATGGGAAGGGGAGTCCGGCAATACCAGCACGGATCCGAACACATCCCTAGATTCCGAACCATCAGACACAATCGGAGGCTCTGCCACCAAAATAACATCTTTGGCCCACGAAATCATGGTCGTAATTGCCCCGTGGACTGAGCCTTTCTTGGCCTACCTAAATAGGCAGGAGCTCCCCGAAGACCAAAATGAAGCACGCTGCATAGTCCGGCGTTCTAAAGCTTACAAATTCCATGAAGGGGAACTCTATAAGAAAAGCGTGACCGTAGTGCTCCAAAGGTGCATCTCCAAAGAGGAAGGACGGCAACTCTTGGCTGAAATCCATGCCGGACTGGGCGGACACCATGCCGCGGCTCGAGTGCTAGTCAGCAAGGCCTTCCGTACAGGCTTCTATTGGCCGACGGCCCGAGCAGACGCATGGGACCTTGTCCAACATTGCGTCGGCTGCCAGCTCTTCGCCAATCAGAGCCATATGCCCCCTACCGCTCTCCAAACAATCCCCATAACTTGGCCCTTCGCGGTCTGGGGGATGGATATGGTCGGGCCCCTTAAAGGGGAAGCCATAAGAAAAAATACTTATTGGTCATGGTGGACAAGTTCACCAAATGGATAGAAGCCAAACCAGTTAAAATGGCCGAATACGGACCAGTAATAGACTTCATATCCGGGGTCGTACACCGATACGGTGTCCCCCACAGCATCATCACTGATAATGGCTCAAATTTCATAGTCGATGAAGTGAAAACTTGGTGCGGCAAAATGGGCATTAAGCTCGACTACACTTCCGTCTACCACCCCCAAGCAAACGGTCAGGTTGAACGGGCAAACGATCTCATCATGAGCGACATCAAACCCAGACTAGTGCGATCTTTAACAGAATCGGATACGCACTGGGTGGAGGAGCTCGACTCCATACTCTGGGGGCTGCGGACCACACCGAATCGCACCACCGGATATACACCATTGTTTATGGTGTACGGTGCGGAAGCAGTACTACCCTGCGACATAATACACGATTCGCCATGCGTACGCATGTACGAAGAGAAGGAAGCCGAGCTAGATCGGCAGGATAACTTGGATGCCCTGGAGGAGGAGGGCAATGTCGCAAAAGCCCGTTCCGCATTCTATCAACAGCAGGCTCGACGATATCAAAGCAGAGAAGTTTGGGCCAAAACTTACAATATTGGCGAGCTCGTTCTACGCCTACCGGAGAAGAAGGACAAACTCAAACCCAAGTGGGAAGGTCCCTTCGTCATTGACAAAGTTCTCACCGGAGGAGCGTACCGCTTACGTAATGCATCCGATAACAGACTCGAGCCGAACCCATGGAACGCGGCCAGACTCCGGAGATTCTACGCCTAACGCCGAACTTAGTGTTCGTCTCCTTACTCCCTCCCTTTTACTCATGCTCCACCCCACTTTTCCTTTCTCGACCCCTTCCTTTTTTTTCACACACAGTACTAAATACAGTGCGGACTCCTGGATTACCCCAGCCGCACTATGTGCGTAAGCAATACCTGGGGGCTTCCTATACATAAGCTAAAAATAATTACGCAAATGGCTTTTTGCCCATCACATATGAGTTTCTTTTTCATATGTGCCTTTTTTCACCATTATATGCATCGATATGACTTCAGATGTGGCCAAGCTGGGTTGCCTGGCTCTTGTGTTTATGCCCTACGTTCCCGTTAATTCGGCTAGGGCATAAGGGGAGCACCTCTGCGATTGTTACTCCCGGTTCAGCTGGATGTGTCCCTCAGACTGGGTGAAGCCAAAAGTTAGTTTCCTTAAGAGAATATTCGATCGGTGAACAAAAGACGTATTAGTTTATTACAACTTAAAACCCCATGAGTCTTGTATCCTGCGCCATTATTCACAGTCCGGACATGCGCATTGCCGCATGCATACCCAGGGAAAGGAACCCCTAACGGAACTATTCTCCCTGGAAGATGTTTCTTACTATCCATGTAATATAACATAACTAGCTGGGTACTTGTCTGTTCAAGCACTTATGACCCCTACGCCTGGTCTCCACACATACCCCGGTTTTGTATAACTGAGCGGGTATTCAGACACACACCAGACTATAGGATCCGGAGGATGAAGCGAAAAGGTCCGCCATGACAAATGATTTTAATACGGCTAGGGGCTACTTATGCCCATGGAATTACACAGTCACTTGGACTGACCATATTCCTCCTCTATAGCATCTAACAGGCTATCTAGCTTACAATCCTGTTGAGAATACTTAGCAGCTAACGCTACCTGGTCATACACCAGACTTACGGGAATTTCTTGCCCATCGGGCCCAGCCGGTCCTACTTCGGCCATATGGTTCGGGTCCAGCTTGGTGTAGCGCGTCTTCACCATTGCCCAGGCTTCTCTCGCACCTTGCCAACATGCTGATATCTTCCACAGACGGAAGCGCCGCCGGGCTCCTTGAAGCAGGTCTGCAAGCTCCCCCATACCACTCGGCAGGAGGCTTGATGGCCACAAAGCCTGAGCAACGTCGTGCATCACCCGCCTAGCTCGCTCGTGCAACTGTGAAAGTTCTTGCAGTAAATCACCTGCATATGAGGGCATCTCCTCTTCAGGGCGACCCGTTAACATTCCTGCAAGCAAAATTCTTTCAAAACACTTCCTCGCCGAACTATCATACAGTTCGTTTGGGCACTCACCATAAATTCTGCGTCGAAGCCTTTTGTTCTCCTTCATGGAGTCCGCCAGTTGAGCGCGGACGTCTTTTAATTCCACGTCCAGCCGAATATTGGCATCTTGAAGATTGTTCTTCTCTTGCTTCACTTGCGTAAGGATGCGCTCGCCAGCCTTTAGCTGCCTTCTAAGATGCGATTCGTCATCCGTTACGCCCTCCGGGTTCACTCCGGGATTGTTTGCAGAATTTTCTGTTAGACTAGTCATACCAGCCATTCACTAACTGGTGCATCTTCGTAGAATTAAGACAAATGTTACCAGAGGAGGCCTTCTGGGATTCCTCTAATTTGGCAACCGCGTCCCTCCGCCGGGACTTACATTCCTCCAGCTCCCGAGCCAATTGTTCATTCTTGTCCACAAGAACCTGTGCATAAATTGATCCTTCAAACAGTTGTTTCAACTATTTCAAGTCTCAGGGGCTACTGCTATACATACTTATCAAAATTTCTTACCCGTATATTTTTGGTGTACTAGTTCGTCACTTGGGCAAGCCCGCCTTGAGCAGCTCGGACGTATGCGTCTACCGAATTGAAGGCATTAAAAGCCTCTTTGGAAAAGATGTTGTTCCGAAGCACGGCCCTCCGGCGCCGGTGATTCATGGCACTCTCCACTTCGGAGTTCGTGGCCGAACACATATCCACATCCTCTTTTGGAGAACTATGCGGCACTGGCCCCTTGTCCGCCTCCGCCCTCGAAGCCGATTCTGGAACCTGGCTAGTGGAGGCATGATTGGTGGGATCCCCGGATATAGTCCGGCTGCTCCTCTTCCTGCCAGACACAAAGGGCGCTGTCATATTTCAAATACTATAACTGCATGACAGGTTATTGCTTTACCTCTGCAGCAGTGTGTCAACCCGCACCGCCTTCCTCTTGAGCCTGCCCGATCCGGACGCCCGTGGTTGACGAGTTCCTAGGGGCTCGGCCCCGCGCTCCGACCGTCGTCTCTGCAAACAGCACGATGCCTCAAGGGTAAATCATAATACCTGAGGGGAGTCCTCTTTGGAGGATATGGTTTTTTGACTTACACGCGACACAGGGAGCAGTCCGGGATAGTCGGCCGTAATGGCCACTGAGGCGCCATCCCAGCTTGCTTGTTAAAACACCCCATTGACAAGCTCCACTGTAATATTCGAATCTTCTTTGAGTCCCGAATCTAGGGCCCTTCCGGGGTCCTCTGGCTGGCGGGAGGGGCTGAAGATTCCTTCTACGGCCCTCCTCAGTTCCTTCTCGGAAACATCGATGTAGGTAATCTTACCAGAAGGATGCTAAAGTAAGTGAAGCGGGGAAAAGAATGGCAACTTACCCACTCTGGAGGGTTGTACATGGAGAATCCGTCCTGCGCTTTAATGCGAAGGAACTCCTCCTCTTCCCCTTTGTACAAATTGGACAATATCCTTGCTAAAGCGGTGGCGGAGTCCGGACCCTTACGGCCACAACGGGTGGTGTCGTCTTCCCCGTTGAAGTGCCACATGGGCTTCCCCCAATATTGAAGCGGTTGCACTCCCCGCCTTATGCATATCGCCATGACCTCGACTGTCGTCAGTCCGGATTTGGCCAGCAACTTTATCCTGCTCATCAGGAAGTGTATTTCCCTCGTATCCTGTTCTTGAGGGCAGCGGGGGCGCCAGCTTAGGCGTGCCCTCGGTGGGGCGTTGCTAAACTTGGGGAGACCTGTCCGGACTAGATCCGGAAGGGGAACGTCATCAATGTAAAACCACTCTGAAGGCCAGTTTTCTGGTGCCTTCTTAGGAGTGCCGGACAGGTATCCGGTTTCGGCAATGTGCCATACTTCGGCCCCGCCCACTTGACATAGGGATTCTCCCTGGGTGCGGGGAACAAGGCAAAACAGCTTCCTCCATAATTCGAAGTGAGGTTCGCAGCCTAAAAACAGCTCGCAAAGTGCGACGTGCCCCGCTATATGCAGAATAGAGGCAGGGGTAAGGTTGTGCAACTGGAGGCCGTAGAACTCCAGGAGCCCGCGAAGAAACGGGTGGATGGGAAACCCGACGCCCCTTAGCAAATGCGGGATGAGGCATACGCGCTCCTCTGGAGATGGGTTTGGAGATCCCTCCGCTTGTTCCCCTCCGTCATAAGTGGCTATTCCGGCTCGGACGGGGACCATGAACACCGCTGGGAGAACCCCTTGGGTTTGTAACTTTATCAAACGGATATGAGGAGCTGAGCACTCTCCCCAATCCCCCGACTTGGAACGAGGAGGGCAAGCTGAAGAGCTGCGATGGCCGGCCATGTTAGAATGGTTTTTCGCGGAGCGCTCTATTTGATGCTAGCTCAGGGAGGGAGAGTGAGGTTTGGATCTGAGAATCCCCGTCCCTTCAAATAGGCGGTCAGCCCGGAGGATTGAGGGTGTCGAATGCAAAAATGCCTCGGCTCCTCGCATTCGCTCGACACGTGGAGGTGGTCATTATTGAGGCACTGAAGCCGAGGAGCACAACATTGACTGGAGGCTGGACACTGTTTGGCGTAACAGGTACTTTGGAGTATTTGGAGATGGAACCCGCCTTTTAATGCCGAAGACAAGACTGCGCGCCGGACTCATCATCATTGAAGCCTGGTTCAGGGGCTACTGAGGGAGTCCTGGATTAGGGGGTATCCGGACAGCCGGACTGTGTACAACGTCCGGACTATTGAAGCATGAAGATACAAGACTCAAGACTTCGGCCCGTGTCCGGATGGAACTCTCCTTTGCGTGGAAGTCAAGCTTGGCGATCCGGATATTATGTTTCCTTCCTTGTAACCGACTTCATGTAAACCCTGCCCCTCTCCGGTGTCTTTATAAACTTGAGAGGTTGGTCCTTAGAAGGCCGATCATAATTACAATCATACCATCATAGGCTAGCTCTTAGGGTTTAGCCTCTACTATCTCGTGGTAGATCTACTCTTGTACTACCCATATCTTCAACATTAATCAAGCAGGAAGTAGGGTTTTACCTCCGTCGAGAGGGCCCGAACCTGGGTAAACATCTGTGTCCCTTGCTTCTTGTTACCATCAGCCTTGACGCATAGATCGGGACCCCCTACCCGAGATCCGCCGGTTTTGACACCGACAACGGTAGCCCATGGAGGCGGGAGGAGGTCGACGGTGGAGATTAACAATATCCCATGGAGTCCCGTTTTGCGGTACGCCACACCCCTCCCCCCGTTTTGACCGTAGCGCTCCAACACAAGTCCGTTTCATCCGTTTTGCAGTACGCCATACCTCTCCCGATCAACAGGACCCCCGTTTCGATCGTAGGAGGTCCGTTTCCTCTGTTTTGCGGTACGCCACACCCCTCCCGATCAACAGGACCCCGTTCCGAACGTGGTCGGTCAAACACAAGGCCATTTCCTCCATTCTGTGGTACGCCAGGCCTCGTTTCCATCGCCTGTTCCGTCAAGCCGGTTGGCTCCCACGCGTTCCGTTGCCTCCCGATGAACACGACGCATTCCATTGCCTCCCCGTGAACACGACGCATTCCGTTGCCTCCCCATGAACACGACGCATTCTGTTGCCTCCCCATGAACACGAGCCCTCGCCGTACGTATGCGCGACTAGGCGTTCGAGACCCCGCCCGTATGTACACATATGTGGCCGTATTTTCTTTCTTGCACCCTGGCCGCTGTATGTACGTGTACATGCTATGTGCGCGCCTCTACTACGACACGTGCATGCCTCTACATCGACCAGTATGTACGTACACGTTCGCGACCAGGATGACAATGCTATGTACGCTTCGACCAGGTGGGTCCCGACTGTCAGGCACTTCCTTGCCTGCGAAGATGTAGCTGGTGGGTCCCAGCAGTCAGGGGGCAAATCATTTTGTTTTTTTTTGCCCGGACGCACTTCCTTGCGTGCGAAGGTGTAGCTGCTGGGTCCCAGCAGTCAGGGGGTGAATCGTTTTTTTTCGGACGCACTTCCTTGCGTGCGAAGGTGTAGCTGCTGGGTCCCAGCAGTGAGGGGGGCGAATCGTTTCTTTTCGGACTCACTTCCTTGCGTGCGAAGGTGTAGCTGGTGGGTCCCAGCAGTCGGGGGGCGAATCGTTTTTTTAACGCACTTCCTTGCGTGCGAAGATGTAGCTGGTGGGTCCCAACAGTCAGGGGGGCGAATCGTTTTTTTTCGGACGCACTTCCTTGCATACAAAGATGTAGCTCGTGGGTCCCAGCAGTCAGGAGGCAAATCATTTTTTTCGCGAAATACGGTGGCCTGTCCGGTGGGTCCCCGCTGTCAGGTGGAGGAATAATTATTTTGCGCGTAATAAGGAGGCACTTTCTTGCGGCTTCCGTGGACCTAGCTGTCAGCCTCTCCACGTACAGTCCACGTCCGATGGAAGTCGCTCCTTGACCAAGTTGACCACGCCGTGCCGAGAGCACCACGGTGGTGGACGACGGCGAGGCCTAGGAAGGGGACGACGCGGAGCCGGGGAAGACACGGCAGTGGATGCACACGCGGAGAGGAGTACGAGGGTTCACTGGTTCGGCTGCGCTGCCGTCGCCGCAGAATAACAGGGGGTGTGGGTGAGTGGAGGGATGGCCTGGCCAGCGGTGGGAGTAGTAGGGGGCGATGAGGCCTCCGCGGCAGCACAGCCGGCCACGGGAGGCAGCAGGTGGCACGACCGGCGCTCCTTTGGGCGGCTGGAGCAACAAGACCAGAGGTTGAAGAAGCACGATGACCGTTGGATGGACATCGTACGGTCACTGCGGCTAGAATCGTTTATATTGACTAAGTTGACAAAGCCCTTTGTCGGTGTCAAAACCGGCGGATCTCGGGTAGGGGGTCCCGAACTGTGCGTCTAGGCGGATGGTAACAGGAGACAAGGGACACGATGTTTTTACCCAGGTTCGGGCCCTCTCGATGGAGGTAAAACCCTACTCCTGCTTGATTAATATTGATGATATGGGTAGTACAAGAGTGGATCTACCACGAGATCATAGAGGCTAAACCCTAGAAGCTAGCCTATGGTATTATTGTTGTTCGTCCTACGGACTAAAATTCTCCGGTTTATATAGACACCGAGAGGGCTAGGGTTACACAGAGTCGGTTACAATGGGAGGAGATCTTCATATCGTATCGCCAAGCTTACTTCCACGCCAAGGAAAGTCCCATCCGGACATGGGACGGAGTCTTCAATCTTGTATCTTCATAGTCAGGGAGTCCGGCCAAAGGTCATAGTCCGGCCATCCGAACACCCCCTAATCCGGGACTCCCTCAGTAGCCCCTGAACCAGGCTTCAATGACGACGAGTCCGGCGCGCAAATTGTCTTCGGCATTGCAAGGCGGGTTCCTCCTCCGAATATTCCATAGATGATGTTGAACACAAGGATAGTGTTCGGCTCGGAAAGATAAGTTCCACATGCCACCGTAGAGAGAATAATATCTGCACAAATCTAATCTGCTGACGTATTCCATAGAGTGACGTCACGGCCAGGCCTTTATTCGAATCATTTTACTGTTCCACCTTAGCGCGTTTAGCGAGGCGGTTTCCTTGGCACGTCTTGTCAAAGCAGAGATCGTGTCCCCTTATTCCGGGATTCTCATCAATACGGGCGTGGGTAACCCAACCGTGCCTTTGGTATGACTCCCAAATTGAAAGTGAGTCCCAAATGGTTACGGGGAGGGCTCTTGGTATTCAAGTCCTTTATAAAGGGACCAAGGCTCGACTCCCCTTTTTCTTAATCCAATCGAATCCGCCCCTTGCTTCGAGTTCCAACACCCAAAGCTCTAGTTTTAGGCGCCTCGGACCTTTGATGATGTCCGGCTCCGACCTTCAAGGCCGGTGGATGCCTTCCTCCATTACGGAAGAACATGTGCGAAAGCTGAGAGATGCCATGTATCTAAGCAGCGAAATCTTGCATAGGCTGCCTGCTCAAGGGCAGGCCATTCCCACTCCCTAGCCCGGTGAGAGCGTGGTGTTCGCATCTCACTTCCTTCGGGGGCTAGGCTTCCCGATTGATCCCTTCGTGAGGGGGCTTATGTTTTATTACGGGTTGGAGTTCCATGACTTAGCTCCGGAGTCCATCCTCTAAATCTCGTCATTCATTGTCGTGTGTGAGGCCCTCCTCCATATCACTCCTCACTTCGGATTGTGGCTAAAAACCTTCAAGGTGGAACCGAAGATGATCGAGGGGCAGCATGCTGAGTGCGGAGGAGCTATAATAAGCAAGATGGCTGACGCTCCATGGCCCGAAGGCTCTTTTCAAGAGGAGTTCGGCTTATGGCAACGGGACTAGTTTTACATCACAGCCCCCAGGGGCACCACATGGGTGGCGCCACCTACTTTTCGCTCGGGTCCCCCCCCCCACGGCTAGCATCATGGGTTAATCAAGGACTTATCTGGGGGGCGCCCAAAGACGTGCCCTTGCTACAGGACCGCATTCGAGATCTTCTAGAAAGAGATATCAATTTGACCGTAATGGCGCAAGTCATGCTGATTCGCCGCACACTGCCCTGCAAACGCCGACCTCTACGCCTGTGGGAATTTAATCCGGAGGGACCGCGAGTCCTCCAACATTTCATGGGTGCGGCACCCGTGGAGATGTACAAAATGTTCTTCGGATCACCAGCAAGGTGTCCGTATTTGTTCGAGGACGCATGTCTTAGCTACAATCGCCCGGATGATAAGGTAAGTAGCCCCGTATTCGGACACACCATCCGTATTTTCATCACAAAATTACCCTTAACAGAGTTGTCCCTTGAACAGGAGTGGATAGTGAAGGCAAAGCTTATCAGGTGTCCAGCCCCCCTGCCCGAGACCGCGCCGAACCCCATGCTAACCAGGATGCTGGAGGTCGCGCTTCTGGCGGAAGGCGAAGGGGGGAACCAAGGAGCTACTTCCTCCGCGAAGGAGGCTGTTAGGAAGGGAAGAATCAAAAATTCCCCCGACCAGGGAAATAAAAGGACTGCCTCTAAAGACCCAGAGGTGATGGCCTCAAAACGGGGGAAGAAATCTTCGCCGGAGGGTTCGGCACCGGAGAACGCCCCGGCCGAATCGCCCCCTAAGGGGGACCCGCTCTCGCCCGAGACATAAGTGAAGGGAGGGGTTCCATAATAAATGACACTCCTGTTTATTTCTGAGGAAGATAACCGAAACATTACCTTGCAGTTCGGATCTCAACCCTTCTCAGCAGAGCTCATCTTTAGGGGATCTTCGTCCGGAAATCATAGAGAGCGAAACGCCTCCTCTTGTTGCGCCGTCTCACGAGGCAGGCGACCCTGAGGTGTCGTCTCGGAGGGTCTTCGCAAGTCCGGATCCTAGAGAAGGTCGTCAGGTCAGTCCGGCACCCTCTGGTGCACAGTCGGAGGGGCTGGAGGATCTGCTTGAGAGGGCATCCATCTCAGAAGAACACCGTATGTTGATGAATACGGTGATTGGAAGGATTTCATCCGCAGAAAGCGGATTGTACGAGGCTGCCAGGAGTTTACTAACAGGCTTTGAGGTACGCAAAAATTTGTAGCTTTTGGTAGAGCCGCATATTAAATGCGCCCTGTATAAATAGTAGCCCCTGAGACTCTGTGTGTCGTCAAGAGTGACGGTGCATAGAGGATCATAATCCCAGGTATAATATGTCGCGTTTTCCATGAAGGTGGCGAGGCATGTGGTGGCTAGACGGACTGATGAATCTACCGAGCTAAAGCGGCAACTTGACGTGGCAGATGCCGACATCGCGCTTGTAAATAAGCGGCTAGACGAGGCACAAGGTATGTTCCAAAGATGCCTTGTAGTAGGAGCTCGATGCTCAGGCCTTATATATATGTGCTTAATGTAGATGGTGCTGCTGCCGTGGAGAACCTTCGGGTGGAACTTACCCGAGCCAAGGAGCAAGCAAGGAGAAGTCATGCGGCTGCCGTTAAAGCGACTGAAGAGCTAAAAGCCGAACAGGTTGCCCACTGCCAGAGCAAAAAGGTGATAGCCGAAATGACCATAAAGTTGAAGGATGCTACCGACCACTGTAAATTTCTTGAACAAGAAGATAGGGCAGCTCAGAAGGATCTTGAAAAGATCGATGCCGAAGCCAAGGATACTCGCTCTGCAATGAGAGCTATGAAGGAGGAGCTACGTCAGGCCGGAGATATCACGTCTGGAAAGCCCTATATGCTACGGATGAAGTTCGGAGACCCCAAGTATGCTCCGTTAGACCGGCAGTGGAGCGCGGAAAACCCTTATCTGGATTTGGCAGCTAGTGCGGCGGACGCGACCGAACACTTCCGCGGCCGAGGTGACCACGGATTGGAAGAGCTTTTTTGGTCGCAGTTCCACAATCCAGAACGCCCACTTTCGGCATCCGACCATTTGGTCGCCTGGGCGGAGCTGAACAGGTTATCCGGACTCGCCATGAGGTATGTTGCGAGTCCTCTGTGGCCGGAGAAGCCGGAGCCAAAGAGTTATTTTGGCTTGGTGCAGCAGTTCCTTGGTTCGGTGCCACATGCTGATGCAATGAAGAGGTCGGCGTGCATAGAGGGCGCACGGATGGCTCTTGCCCGTGTCAAAACATACTGGGCGGATATGAAGGCCAGTGTTGTTGCATCCCGGGATTCGGACGAAAGCCGAGTACCTGCCAAGCACTACTTTGAGGAAGTTCTTCATGGCGCTCGTTTAATAGAGTCGCAGTGCTCGAAAGATGTTGTGTTCGAATAGCGTGTGCTATTTGTAAAATGAATATTTTGATGGAATATAAAAGCTTTTTATACTTGCGCTTGCAAGAATTATGATGCCTCCTGTGCGGCCGTTTAATGTATATATTTGTATATAACCTGAAAGATGGCAGTCGTTGGCTTCAGCCCCCACGCATGGAATGTGGGGGTGTTCGCAAAAGGCGCCTTTTCACACTTAATCCAACGTCTTGGTCCTATAAAGGAGGTGGTGGTGCGGCGAACTAGGCAACCAAACTATAATGCTTTATCACTTTCACTTAGCCATAGGAGTTTGACAGTGGGACTACTGAATAGCCCCAAGGGGCACCGCGCACACCTGGATTCGGGGTGCGAGTGTGCCTGACCGGGAAGCGGCCCTTTGTTAATGGGGAGGAATCCTAAAGATTCTGAAAGTCATCGAGTGGTTGACAAGTCTCTCGCTATATCATGACAGTCAGTTTTCGGCTTTCTCTACTAAGGTGCTCGCCTGGACGAACCGGGGCACAATCGCAGTAGTTCTCCTGGTGCCGCGTTAGCCGATATAACGCAACGTAAGGCAGCAAAACACAGGAGCCGGGAAAACCCAACATTTGACCAAAGACATGATTCGGAGCTGATGCATATAGGGCCAAACTCGCGACGCCGAACACTCCCTAAGGTATTCGGTCTTTATGAGGACGGGCCGAAATAGAGCCCTTCGTAAAAAAGCCACTGGTGTCCAGGTACGCGCAAAAATTCTAGCGTGGCCAAATGCCAAGATGCCAGCCTTCTCCTCGGTTATAGCGAAAACCGGGGGATGTTGTCAACAAGAGACAGTAAAAAAGGTTTACGCAGGGTCTTAACCTGAAAAGAATCCTTGAAACGGGTCCCTGCTGCACGTCTGCGCCTGTGTCTCCGTTGTGCCTTATCCTTGACGGGCGTAGCACGATGTTTCGTCTGCGAAAGAGAGGAACTTATTAAAAGAATAAGCATGCGAGAAATCTATATTAAAATAAACAAAATATAGTTGGAGCAAGAATTATGCCGTATTGTCTCTGGGCGTGGACACGCGGAGCCCCTTGTACGGGGTTATGCGGCTATTAAGCATATGTACATTTACGCCGGACTCGTCGAGCCGTGTCCGGGATAGTAGGGCTGGATTAGTGGGCGGCTGTCTAGGCAGCCGCACCTTTGCCCGTACTTTGGGTGTCAATTTATATTCCCCTGTAATGAAATGATGCCTCGTGGGCCGGGCATTTTATGTGTAAGGGATGCATAATGCGGTATTGCGTTAAAGCGGGCGAAGGCTTCTCGTCCCAGTAGCGCTTGATAGCGACTTACGAATGGGGCGATGTGGAATGTTAGCTTTTCACTTTGGAAGTTGTCGGGTGAGCCGAACTTGACTTCTAACAAAAGGGAACCCATACTTTGGGTATCTGGACCCGGCGTGACTCCTTGAAAGGAAGTGTTGCCATGGCGGATTATAGCTGGGTTTACCCCGAGTTTGCGGATTGTGTCCTGATATAACAGGTTCAAGTCACTGCCGCCGTCCATAAGGACTTTTGTAAATTGGAGTCTGTTAATAATCGGATTCACAACCAAGGCAGTCCAGCCTGCGTTCCAGGCTCCTTTGGAGTAATCCTGATGATCGAAGGTGATTGGTTGTAACAACCATTGGTGGTGCTCCTCTAGGGCTGGCCATATGGCGCGTGTCTTCGTAAGCGCCATTCTGTTTTTCCCTTTTGTCATCTGAAGTAAATTTACTGTCTTGAATTCTTGTGGGAACTTCTTTTGTTCTCTGGTGTTCTGCTTGTGGGGTGCATCGTCATCCTCGCTTGGTGTGTCGAGCCCCTTGTGTTCGGCGTTGAGTTCACCGAACTGTTTGAAGACCCAACAATCTCTATGGGTATGGTTGGCAGGCCTCCCCGGAGTACTGTGGATTTGACATATTTTGTCCAAGATTTTGTTGAGGTTGGATAGCTCGTCCCTGTCATCTTTGGGGGCGGCTTTTTCTGATTTTGTCGAGAGCTTTTGAATCCGGTGTTTACTGCCATGCTCATCGGGCTGTTGTCCTTGATCCGGCGCGGTTCTTTGTTACGGCGCGGTTTCCCGTTTCCATCTCTGGGTTCGGATGTATTCAGGCGGTGGCGATGAGCCTTTGGTGGAGGTTCTGATGCTCCAGCAATTTGTCCGGCGTGAGATCGTCCGGACTATTATCTTTCCCGGGGATGGGCTGTTCGGATTGTCCGCCCTGTTTGGACGGTTGATCGATGGCATGTTCGTCTTCCGTTGTTTCACCCTGCTCTATGGCTGGGTCCTTGTTGAGGTGGGGCTTGGCCTTGCGCTTACGCCGCCGCTTTGATTGCTTTTCGAGGGAGCGATCCCTGGTTGCGCCCTTTTGATCCTCGTTGTCATTTCTGTTGGGTGTGTCCACCATGTATATATCGTGTGATGAGGTGGCTTTATAGTGCCCTATAGGTGCTGGTTCTTGTTTATCTCCTCTATCGGTGTCCATACCGTCGATGTCTTCAGAGTCTAAGTCGAGCATGTCGGTTAGATCGTCGACAGTGGCTACCAAGTGGGTGGTGGGTGGGTTTCGAATTTCTTTGTCGTCCGCGTCCCAGCCATGCTGACCGTAGTTCAGCTAGGGCTCTCCTGACAAAGAGAGAGACTTTAGTGAATTCAAGATGTCTCCAAGAGGCGAGCACTGAAAGACGTCCGCGGCGGTGAACTCCATGATCGGAGCCCAATTGGGTTCGATCAGAAGGGGTGCGGAAGATTCGGAGTCCGGAACGGAGTCCGGCACCTTGGAGTCATGGGCCTTGCAAAGGACTAGGCTGGTATTCGGCTCTATCGCCATAGATATTGCGGCTGCTGAGGCGGCGTCTAACCGTCCGTCCCTGGTTAGCGCAGTCGGCTCTGGGCTAATGGTCGGAGCGGACACCTGAGCGGTGCTCCGGGCGCTGTCCAGCGGCAGGGCTAGATCATGCCCATCGTGACAGTGCGGCGTGCTCGGCGGTGGCTCAAATCCGTCGAAGATCAAGTCCCCGCAGATGTCGGCCGTGTAGTTTAAACTTCCGAACCTGACCTGATGGCTAGGGGCGTAGCTTCCGATCTGCTCTAAATGGCCAAGCGAGTTGGCCCGCAGTGTGAAGCCGCCGAATACAAAGATCTGTCCGGGGAGAAAAGTCTCACCCTGGACTGTGTCGTGATTGATGATCGAAGGAGCCATCGGGCCTGAAGGCGACGACATAGAGGAACTCTCAATGAAAGCACCAATGTCAGTGTCAAAACCGGCGGATCTCGGGTAGGGGGTCCCGAACTGTGCGTCTAGGCGGATGGTAACAGGAGACAAGGGACACGATGTTTTTACCCAGGTTCGGGCCCTCTCGATGGAGGTAAAACCCTACTCATGCTTGATTAATATTGATGATATGGGTAGTACAAGAGTGGATCTACCACGAGATCAGAGAGGCTAAACCCTAGAAGCTAGCCTATGGTATGATTGTCGTTCATCCTACGGACTAAAACTCTCCAGTTTATATAGACACCGGAGAGGGCTAAGGTTACACAGAGTCGGTTACAACGGGAGGAGATCTTCATATCGTATCACCAAGCTTGCCTTCCACGCCAAGGAAAGTCCCATCCGGACACGGGACGGAGTCTTCAATCTTGTATCTTCATAGTCCGGGAGTCCGGCCAAAGGTCATAGTCCGGCCATCCGGACACCCCCTAATCCGGGACTCCCTCACCCTTGGTACGTCAACTTAGTAGGCCCACAGGTCAGCTTCCGAAACAGTGCGCCCCAGATGTCAGGGGGAGGAATCATTTTTTGGGCAGGTGAAACTAGAATATCTGAGAGTGAAGAAGAAGCACGGCATCCGTTGGATGGACATCCAATGGCCACTGCTGCTAGAACCGTGTGTTGACTATAAGTTGACAAAGCATTGCATACGCGTCAACTCTGTTTTTTTAGGGGACGCCTCAACTTAGTAAGGCCAGAAGTGTGTGGCAGAGAACTTATAGCCCATTTGACATTTGTAAGAATGTGTTGCCCATATTTGAATTCTAATGGAATTTACTACAACCCGTTTACAGTTTGTTAAAAGTACAGCCCATTTCAACCAACCGTTCAAAACAGAATTCAATAAAATTTTCCACATTTTGATGGGATCCGAATATTTTTATCACGAAATTTCTAGTCATATTAAATACAATTTAAATATAAATTTATATTACGTAAAAATCCAACGAAACATTGCGCTCGCAACAAATAATGAAATTAAAATTTTCAATATTCCAAAAATAATATTTTATAAAGTAATCACTGTTTGGTGCATTTTTTTATAGTTACTACCTAGTTTTTATAATTACATCCCATTTATTATTTCTTAAAGCCCATTTTCTTGTTAAGCCTAATGCATCCCTCCTAGGAAAGATTTGCAGCCCAGCGGGGTGGAGAATGACAACTTGACCTTGCCTAGGTATTCCTAAAAAAAATATAGCTGGGCTAGCCATTTTCAGCTTGAAAAAAATTAATATCTGGGCTGGATATCTAGCCTGGGCTACACGGGCCACAGCCCGCCCAGTTAATACCTGCAGCGATGCTTTCATTGTTGTTCAGAGGAGAAAAATTAATATCTGGGGTAAACATCGAAAAACTCTCCAGTGCTCACACCTCAAAAACACAAATACTGCTCGAGCTGCTTGGTCCCAGCTGTCGGCCGCTTCTTGTGCAATTCTCTCGTTTATTGACTACTCCCTCCTTTCCGGTTTATAATGCTCAATTCAAAAATCTCACCAATCAAGGTAGATGGCGAGTGGTGGAATACTTTTTGTAGGTTTGCAAAAGCACCTAATTAATGCTCTTGTTATCCTCAAAAAAATTATGTTTATCAATGCATTAATTGAAATGCATGCATGCATAAAGTACATGCATTGGTCAGTTTTCTCTTAATACTTGCATGCATTGATTTAATGCACCTTGGAATCTGAACATGTGATGGAAAACAACCAAATTGAGACTTATAAAATGGAAAAACTAAAATTTTGAGATAAGCCCCATAAATCGGAAAGGAAGGAGTACATAGGTTGACAATGGTGTGGGACCGTGATGTCAGGAAACCAGGACGAAGCAAAATAAATTATAGTTATATATATATATAATAAGGAGGCACTTGCGTACGTGAGGCTATGGACCTGGTGGGTCCCCATTGTCATCCTATCCAAGTAAAGTCATCTCCTCGCCCGCGCGCGCTTTCCGCCTGAAACAGTCAGCGCCGACCGCCCCGCTTCCCGGTGCAGGCGATTGCTCCGCCTTCAAGCGACACAAGTGTCGTCCGTCCGTCCATCTGCCGCACACATTAATGATACGCGGTTGCCAAGGCGGCTACTCCGGCGCCACACGTCCATCCCTCCGCCCGCCCACCATTGCTATATAAACTGTTGTGCCGGCCATAGCCACAGTCATCCGCATACGTTCCATTTCTCCTATCCACACCACTACTGCCCACCATGGCTTCCTCGCGCTCCAGCGCTCTTCGGGACGGGCGGATGACGGACCACAAGGAGATGGCAGCCATTGCTGCTGACCGGCTGGCCGGCAGGCACCCGGAGGACGACGACGTCCCAATGGAGAACATGGTAGTCGACGATCCGGCGCCAACACCCTCCTCCGCGCCATCCTCGCCGGTGCATTGCACCATGACCATCGGCGAGGCCCGTGCCTAATATATGGACAGGGTGAGGCAGATGCGTGAGCAGCAGTTCTGGGAGGCACAAGCCGACGCCGCCTACAACCACCATCTCCTCCAGGAGCACCTGCAGGCGGAGGAGCAGATCGCCGTGGAGCGGGCGGAGCAGGAGGCGCTGCTCGACTCGTACTGCTCCACCCGCAAGGGCCGCCTCGAGCGCTGGCGGTACCGCATGCGGGTGGCGGAGGCTGTGGCCGCCTACAAAGAGCCTAGCAAAGAGGGCGATGAAGCGGGCGAGGCGCTATTTGGCGAGACCGAGGACGAGGCAGAGGACAATGCCGGCTCCAACGAGTCCCCGCTCCGCTGGCGTCGACGACGCCCTGCTTCGCCGAGGCCCCGTGGCGCCAACAAAGAGGCAGAGGACACCGCCGGCTCCACCGAGGCCCCGCCCCACCAACAACAAGGCAGAGGACATCACCGGCTCAGTTGAGGCCCCACCCTGCCGGCAACGAGGTCGTGCCACACAGAAAACAAGGAAGAGTAGAACACGGTAGGTCGTCGCCGCTCGGGTCCAAGTAAGGCCACCGCTGCTACCCTTCGGTTGAAGCCAAGCTAGGCGGGTTGACCATTGACGGTCGGTTAGCTTCTTGGCGGCGACGTGGAGTCAGAGAGCTGCGCTGGAGAAGAATGCTGCTTCTACTTAACTGCTGGTGCAGTTGGCTGACTGACACGTGGGCCCAACAGGCCACATGTCAGTTATGCAACTGCACCTGCAGTTAAGTCACTGAAGCTTCTGTTCGGCTCAGCGGGACACGGGTGGGTAGCTTCGGTTAATTAATTATACCTCCAGCGCACCCCTTTTTAGTTTTTTTTAGTAAAGGAGGATGACCCCCGGCCTCAGCATCTGGGAGATGCATGCGGCCACAAACACCCCTTTTTAGTTGAAGAATGTATGAAATGTAATGAAATCCGGCATGTTTATATGAAATCCGACCGTGTATGAATGAATTTATTTCGATTAGTTCGAATTCCTGTATCACTGGCATTGGATGAACATGCAAAACAATACGTACTAGCATTATTCCCAGGGTGATCACCACGTTTGCAGCAGTTTCACATGTACTCCCTCCGGTCCTTTCTAGTCTGCATACAAGTTTTTTCTGCAGTCAAAGTATCTCTACTTTGACCAATCTTATATAGAAAAGTATGCACTTTCACAATGTGTGAAGTAAAAAGGAACAGAAGAAGTACAAAGAGTTTGAGCAGCTTTTAGCGTTTCTATACATTGCAATCAAACACACAGGCTTGGAAAATCATAGAGAACATTCAAAATAATTGATGATTATGCATCTCAGCGACTCACATGTCAGAGGCAATATTTACTTCACAACTAAAGAATAAAGAAAAAATTGATCGACATTGCTGACAGCAAAGGGCGTCCCATTTCAAAATATAAAACGCATAACTTGCTAAAATCAATGAGCAAAATTTGACAAGGTTGTCCCATTCCAACATATCAAATGCCTACGATTGTGGAATGGGCAGGGTTTGCCATTAGTTCAGACATTGACATGGCACCTCGTGCTAAATAAACCAGCTGTTCTTTTTGTGCAGTTCCACCAAAATCAACCAAATTCGCGTGTAGTGTGTATGATTTCTCCCTTATATGTTGCAACGCCTTGAACTTATGGGCACCTCTGTTCTTGTGGTGGAAATGAATGATTCGATGTATTCATGAACATTTTGTGCAGTTCCCGTTGAAATCAAGCTGAGCACCCCTGTTTGCACAAATACAAAAAAGTGATTAGTATAAAGCAAATTGTATTATGAATTGACAGTTTCAACAGGCACATACATGGTCCATGTAGAGCACACTTTTAGAAAAATGGAACTCACCAAAAAGAATCCTAGAACAACATTGTACTCGCGCATCACGGCAAAAAAATGGAGATTTGTCAGTCCTTCTGAGCTGAAGTTAGTTTGGCTTGTGGGGAGTAATGTAACCATCCTTCAACTGCTCCTTATGATGAGAAGATAGACAGGGCTTCTTCATCCTGGCATAATTGGAACTAGTCACTTCACGTACTCCATATTCTTCTTCAGAGGAAGATGATCCCTGTTTGCTCGAAAAAAAGGGAAGGAAATATTTAAAACAGCACAGATGAAGCACTTCTCAAGGACAATACCACTTTTTCATGACAGTATCTAAACAGTAGCACAACACCAATAGAGATGACAAATCTCAATCATATGGATGAAATCAGTGGGCGAGTACCAACATTTGTCAGGAGGCTGATTGTGTAGAGCATACAGATGAAGCACTTCTCCGGAACCATCTGTTGCTATCTACGGGGGTGGCCATGCTTACTATATACTCCTCGATTAGTTTAATGTTTCCAACATCTTCTTGTGCAGTTCCACTAAAATATATGGTATCTTCAAAGAAGATCCCTGTTTGCACAAGTAGAGATAATTATGTATGGCATCAAATCAGTGGCAAAACAATTGCTCGTTCCAGCCATAGCAATAAATTAAGATGCAAAACTATATCATTACTTGTGTCATCATAGTTCCAGTGCTTCATTACAGCACCAGGAGTTGATTTTTGTTTTTCTTCCGCTTGTTCTTCCCCTTCATCACTTGGTTCAATAACAGACAAGCTTCGCCTTCAATGTAGGATTTGGCATGTCAATTAGGGAGCACAAGTATAGTACTAAACTTAATTTTCTGATGAAAGTGGCAAAATACAGGCCAGCAGTTGTGAAATATCCTTATCTTACCTCAATGGGATATTACAGTGCACATACAGATTGGAAGTCATGTCTCCATTTGTGCAGTTCACTAAAATCAAGCAACATTATTGTACAAGTAGCACAACATATGAAAGCACACTATAGAATCATGTGAAAGAAGGCTAGTACTGACCTCTCATGATGCGGAATTCAAACAACTCACAAGAAGAAGATCTGAACCAAATTCGCCTTAACGGATAGGAAGTAAGATCTCCTCTTGTGCAGTTCCACTAAGATCAAGCAATCAAGCAACATTGTCGGTGTGACATTTTGGTTGAACTACACAAAACACTCTTAAAACAAAAGTGTTTTGTGTAGTGCAACAAAAGGTCACAATGGCAACGAGGTGAAGTAGATAACCCTGTTTACACAGAGGTGCAAAGGAAACAATTAGTGGTCAATAACGATGGATGACACAGAAGCCAACAAAAAGAAGCATCTACCTTATCTAAATGGGAAAGAAAGCAAGACAGTAGCATTTATCAATCGGTGGCATTGATTAATATTAACATAGAGATTATATTAACAATAAAATTCATTAAAATGTAATTTTCTTTTAACTGTGGCATTGCATCAATTTTCCAGCGGCATTATTAGAGGGTGTTTGTTTACAGGGACATTTTGGTGTAGGGACCAAAAAAACTCCGTGTCAGTCACATCTAAACCAAACAGGAGGGACTTTTAGGGACTAAAAGTGGCCATTTGGGACTAAAGAAAGAAGACCCGGAGGGAGTCTTTTTGAGACTTTTTCCAACAGTTGCCCTTGCCACGCATCGCACCTTGTTTCTATTAGTTCATTACTAGGGGTAACATGGTCTTTTATCATGTCATTTAATAACCTCTAGTCCATGTTTAGTCCCTGGAACCAAGCAGGTAGGGACTAGGGAGTTTTTAACCAAAGAGGGCCTTAGATTAACAACAGCTAATGAGTTGCACGGGACAGTGGACACACCAGCACCATGTGCATCTACCGATGTACTATGGTCATGCACAGTCTGTTGCAACAAAGAACAAACAACCAAGGAGAATATTTGTGTTGGTCCCAGTTTTGTTATCTTTAGACACCTTTCCCTATGTGAGCGCATCAAATCTAGTCCTGCTCAAACTCTACAACCTTGTCCCTTCCTTTCCTTTTTGAACTAGTACTTTCGCCCCTTCCTTTCCTCTTTGAACCACGTCCTAGATTTATGCGATACAACTTTCCCCACTACTTTCCCCCATTCCTTTCCTCTTTGAACCACGTCCTAATTCATGCTATACAACTTTCCCCCCTTCATTTCCTCTTTGAACCACGTCCTAGATTCATGTTATATACAACTTTTCCCACTACTTTCCCCCACTCCTTTCCTTTTTGAACCACGTCCTAGATTCATGGTATACATGCAGCTAGAGCAATGCATGTGGAGTAAGTAAAATATACCTTAAGGTTCTTGGGGCGTGGTTCGGTGGGCGACGCGACGGCGGTGAAGAAGAAGGGGTCGGAGGCCCTCCCGCGCCGCCACTGGGTGGAAAGTGAACAGCTGCGCCGGTAGTGGATTCCCTCCCTCGCCGATGGCGACAGTGTTAAGCCTCCTTCCCTTCCCGGTGGACGGATCCTGCCGGCTCTTTGAGCAGCAGTGAGGGGAGAGAGAGAGGCCAACGAAGTCTTGTTTAGATCTGGAGAGGGTGAGAGAGTGTGAAGAGAGCAACTACAAGCGCTGAGGCTCCAGCGGGAGAGGGTGAGAGAGTGTGAAGAGAGCAACTACAAGCGTTGAGGCTCCAACGTGTATATATATA
>NC_041387.1:375650779-375753401 GCF_002162155.2 Triticum dicoccoides
CTGTAGAGAGAGTGTGAAGCATGCAAACCGTAGAAAACATTTTGACCAGTCAAAGAATCCTCCTGGCAAAAATTATGCTCAAGTGTAGTTATCGAAGCCGAGACCTCAAGTTTGATGAGCGAACAGGCTAACCAGCTACACAACCCTCCCGTTATGTTCAACGAGAGGAAAATAACCTTTTACATATTCCTGCATTCGTGTGACAGGCATGCCGTGTTTTGTGTGTGTGTGTGTGGGAGTCATTAGGATTTCAATCATAATCGTGTCATGTGGCTTCGGTGGTAAGACTATCCACAGTGGTGCAGAAATAATGCAGCCTTAGTCACCTTACCTCTCTCCACGTAGTACGTTGGGTCCCACCAGTCAGAGGGTGAAACAAACAAATTAATAAGAAAAATTAAAAGCGCCAGTGGTGTATCTTACTACCTCACACATCTCGCTACTGCTCGGGAACACTATCCAATTGATCCCTCTGTTCGCTCACGTACTATTTTAAGTGAATCCTTATTATAACATGCACACAAATTATGGGCACTTGTATTCGACTTAAGTCAGTGTGCCACCGTATCTCGTATACTTACTACTCCCTCCATCTAGGTGTAATAAGTCACGTTAGAAGGTGCAACGGGACCAAGGTGCGTGCGTGTGCGTGTGTGTGTTTAACAGCATGTGTGTGTTAGAGAGTGCGATAGATCGACCTACTCCTACAGAGAGATGGTGTGTAGTGTACGATTTTCACCGGGAGAGTCAGTGCATCCTCTTGTTTCCGGGCATGTCCGGTAGGGACATGCGGACAGCTGCCACGCCCGCTCCTGACCAGCCTGGCCCACCCAAAGCCCCTCCATCGCCCGCGCGCGCTTCCCGCCCGAAACAATCAGCGCCGCTCCAAAGAATCGGTGCCGCATTCATGCCCGGGCAGAGCGAACGCGACCTCTCACTGGCGCAAGAGTGATGGTTGCTTCGTTCGTCCAACTTACTGCTGGGTCTATGTGATTTGACGGCTCATTGGTCTTTATTACTGAGGTGGTAGGACTGCTGGATGTCCCACGCTTTCGGCGAAAGGAGGTAGTAGATTACAATTTTCTCCATTCTTACAGCGGAGGAGTGCAAGAGCAGTGAAAACACGCAGGCTCAGTGATTACATGGCCCACCTCACACTATCACCGTGCAACACCTAACTCTTTACATAGTACTCCCTCCATTCCTAAATATTACTAGATGAGTCCCTGCGTGTTGCCGCGGAACAGCGGTATATCTCTCTGCGCAAAATTATCGATTTCATAGAATTAAAAAAATCTATAACCTCATGACAAATGTGGTAGCCAAACTAAATAAACTCCCATCATCATTTATATCATCCCACGTAAGGAAAAAAGATCAGCCAACTCCTACTGCATAAGGTTGGTCATAGTGGGAGTAACTTAGCAAGTAACATAGCGCATTTCAAGACAGGTTTGCTTATGTGGCATAGAGTTAATGAGGAAAGAGGTGTTTGGAGTAACATAATATGTTACTGTAACATAACGCAACCCAAAGCAAAATGAGTCTATAATGTAATAAATGTTATCATCTATGATATTGCACTATGAAGGTAGTAACAAAGACTAGTGTCATATGCATGACACTAGTCTAACTTACTCCCCACTATGACTAGCCTAATGGGATTATATTTTCTTTTTGACATGTTAATGGGACTTAAAAGCTCACTTACATGCATGCTACCGGTGCATGCTTGCATGCAGACATGTTGATGTGATTTAAAACCCACTCACATGCATGTGCCACGGTATTTTTGCATGCTTGCATGTGGCTTAGTGCGGAGCCTCTCAACGTCTAGATCAGACGGCTATTATGACTGATTTACATCATCTAATGGCTACATCAATTTTTATGATGTGGCTCAAGGAGAGGATAGAGAATTCCTAGTAGTGGGGGCTAGCTATTACTAGTAGAGAAGTCTTTGTAGAGATTCCACTAGGTGAACTACATACGGAACAAAATGAATGAATCTACACTTAAAATGCATCTATATACATCCGCATGTGGTTCATGGTGAAATCTCTACAAAGACTTATATTTAGGAACGGAGGAAGTACTAGTATAGTACTAGTACGTACTGTAATTTATCAGCGAGATAAATTTGTACAATGCTATGAAGCTTCCAGCTCTTGTTACATGTATCTTGCGTCCAAGGTTGCCCGTTGCAACATTTCATAATACAAAGGAGACTAACATGCATGCTATTGCATCTCAATGATTGACAGATCATAGCAAATATGTACTCCCTCCGTTCCAAAATAAGTGTCTCAACTTTGTGCAAACTTTAGTACAAAGTTGTACTACTACTAAAGTTGACACTTATTTTGGAACAAAGGCAGCTAAAGAAAAAAACGATCCATGCAGTCCATAGCCCTTGAACTGTGAACCCCGACCAGGCTTAAATTTGCTGGCAATGTTCGAGCTTCCTAATAAATGAAGTTTGCAACCTTTTGACCATCAGACCATTTTGTGCAGTTTCACCAAAATCGAGATGAGCATCCCTGTGGCAAAGAAATTGAAGAAGCGTGATTAGAATAAGATTACTGGGACTAGTTGATGAGAAATAAACTCATCACAAATATAGTACGTAGAAGCCAGTAGAGGTATTAGGTATGTGCGGGGCAAAGAAGTAGAGAAATATCCACATGGAGTGATGTGGGCAGCTGGAGCAGTGGTGCAAGCCGGCTGTAAAGGGAGTTGTACCTGAGAGACGTAGCTCAACCTTGAGCAGGGCGGCGGGAGGCGGCAACTGCCCACGTCACGGTAGTGAGCAAGGGACGAAGGCAACCTCACTGGCTTTGTGAGAGAGAATAGCGGGGACCCCTAATCGGGACGTGCCGACAGTGGGTTTTCACCGTCAGTGACGGACACCGCATCTACACTAGGCATCCACCCCTTCCCCCAGCGGACGTGATCCGCCGGGATGTTAGAGATGTGGCCACAGTGGTTTTGTGTGAGAGAGTGTGAAGAGAGCAACCCCAGCAAGCAACCGTGTAGGCTGGCCCGTCCTGACTATGTATATAGTGGAGCGATTTCCTTTTCTCTCCATATGAACCTATCATATTGCGTACGTGCCACTGAAGAAAAAAATATATATATATAAATGATGTGGCACCTACTACTCGTTCTCCTATAACCTTGCGCTTGGCATCTCCAAAATATTAACCTTGCGATTAGCTCTTCGCCTCTTCAGGAAGTCGAGCAATAATGGTAGTGCAGTATATATCATTCTGGCTATATGAGACCAAATGAATTGTTGCACGTCCACCACATGGGCGAGGGTCAAGGGGCGAGGGAGAGTGCTACTCCCTCCGTCTAGGTGAGTAAGTCATCTTAGGCTGTGCACCGTGACCAAGGAGGAGAGAAAAATGAGAGACATTAATGTCTATTTGCTAATTAATAGTATTGCATGCAATGAACTAACCACTGCATGTCGTGTTTGATAGTCTCAAGTCATTAAAATCATGCACACCCTCATCTCTTATTGGTTGATATGTCAAGAAACAAGAAACAAGGTAGAAGTTAATGCACCGTGCCTAAGTGTTTTGGGATTATTTGGTTTTGGTAAGATGACTTACACACCTAGACGGAGGGAGTACTACATACGGAGCAAAATGAGTGAATGTACACTCTAAAATACGTCTATATACATCAGTGTTTGGAGTATGTACTAGTAGTTCATATTGAAATCTACTAAAGGACATATATATTCCAAACAATATGATATAATATCTATAACCAAGGTAGTAGGGACGAGGAGTAAACGGAGGGAGTAGTAAATTTTTCTCCTCGTCCTGCGAGCCACCGCGCGCATGGGCGAGGGAGCGGGCGTAAGGCGGAGCAAGCTTCACCTCATCCTGCGAGCCACCGCGCCCGTGGGCGGGGTAGACGGCGTACTAAGCAAGCTTCTCCTTGTTTTCGGGGCAGGCGGGGCGGCGCACCGCCGGCGGCGGGCGGCGGGGGCTGCTGTTTGGCCGGTGGTGGCTGGCGGCTCGGGGGGGTGGAGGTTGAAGATGAACCGCAGGCCCTTGATTTCGTATCCAACGGCTACAAAATCGGCTGACCAGAGATGAAAAAGTCAGTCGACCGGCGTGTAGCCTCACCTTGCTAGTGCGTTCAGTTTCGACAGCAAAATTCAGTTTCGACAGCAAAATTCAGTTTCAACAGTTAGGTTCAGTTTCGACAGTTAAGTTCAGTTTCGACAGTTAAGTTCAGAGATGAGCGGCTGATGTATTTTACATCTAGCACTTTGTGGTTATGTATTTTAGTCATGTATTGGAGATGCTATTAGAATTCCACTTAGGTTAACGTTGTTCATTGTCTATCTTGTCCTGCTTCAGCCTCGGCGTCGTACAACTCACCGGAGCTGCTCCAACGACGAAACCCTCCATCACAGCGGAGAAGTACCTCGGGCTCCATCTCCAGACGCCGAAGATCTTCTTCCCCTCCTCCGACAGCAAAGTCAGCCGGAGCATCCTCACCGGCCAACCCAATCACGTTGAGATCGACATGGCTTCGCCAAAGAGGTTGTACACTTGTTGCATCTCTTTTTTACTCTACATGTTATATATATTGTCCACTGAGCACACGGATTTGTTCCTTTAGTGTGTCCTTGAAAGAAAAAACATTGGAATTTTAATTTTCACTTGTCCTCCTTTTCAAATTCCTATTCATGAAGCACAAGACTAAGAGATAGTAGCATAATAGCATTATAACCATACATTTTCTTGTGGTTTGACTTAATCTCACCATGCTTCTTTGCATCCTGTGATCTTCCAATTGTTGTGAAAGAAACACCCAGATTGGCAGAAATCCTGTGTTTTTAAATTCTCTTTTTTGCACATGCATTACTATCCTATTCCTATCTATTTCCTATCCCTGCATTGTTGGAATCCTCCAATTCAAACAAGCCCTTACAGAATTACTTCTCTTACAGATAGTTGTCAAATAAAACCTTGCGTGGTTTGTCCCACTCCTGCTGCATCGCCGTCCACCCCAGCTCAGCTGCTCCAATGACAGAAGGGTCCAGCACAGCATGGATCCGGCCTCCAAACTGTCTTTCGCCGCCTCAGATCTTCGTCCCCGCCGCTGGCAGCCATGAAAACTGCATTACCATCATCAACCAAGCAGATGACCTCGAGGACTACATGGGTCTGCAAGAGAGGTCGCACTCTTTTGTGTCTGCTTACGTTATGCATCGCTTAATATTACATGCTACTTTATTGTCCTGTTCACCGATTAGACTCTGAGTCAGCTCCAAACTAATGGTTAAACTTGAGTTTTTAAATGGTTGTGGGGTACATATCGGGGCCGCTATCAATAGTATCTATCTACTATCTGGTTAATCTCCGGTGTCTACTATGAGTTTCATGTTGGGTGGGAAACAAACAGTAAAGAAGCCATTATCTGTATTTTTTAACTGAAGCCATTATCTGCCTGCTATTATTGGTTTTGGGTCTATCCACAGGTTTCTACCATCACTCTGGATTTCTGCATGCACTCCTTACATAATCTCACTATGTTTTATTCCTATGCATGTAAGTTATTGTAAACAATGGAACTGAACATGTAGAGCAAAAGAGACGAGCCTTGTGTGGCAATATAATTTCATGTAGACGTTGCTCCATGGTAGGCGCAAAGGCAGCCCCCACTCCACGCATTTCAGGTTGTAATCGAGAGGAATATATCTGTTCTGAGGGGGATTCAGAAGGAGAAGATAACTCCTATTTACCCCCTGAGGTCTTCGCTCTAACTTGGCATGCTGATGTTGGTTATATCATGCATATGGTGTCTTGCATTGCTTACTTTATACATCAAATATGTCATCTGCTTAGTTTAGACATCCTTTGTGTGAATGCCATCTGTTTAGTTTATTCATCATTTATGTGAATTATGCAACGCCATCTTGTTTAGCCAGGCATCATATATGTGAATTTTTCAATGCCATCCTGCTTAGCCAGTCATCTTATATGTAAATTATATCAAGGCATCCTTTTTTTGTTACATATTACGTTTGTCAACAATGTTAGTACATTCAACTGCTCTTCGTTTGCATCAGCCATTTGACACTGTGATGGCAAATTCTGGAGTGAAAACAAGGTCTTCTGAGCAGACTATGCTATCTGATGAAGCGCATATCTCGCTGGTTACGGATAGCTCCTCCGAGGAGGATTCAGAGACAGATGACCAGTCCTATCCCCCCCCCCAAGGTGTATGCTCTAACTTGGCAGGGTTATGTTGCTCATATCGTGTGTATGGTGTCTCGCATTGCTATGTCATTTGATTAGTTTAGACATGCTTTGTGTGAATGCCACCTGTTCAGTGTCTAATTACCATATATGTGAATTATGCATTGCCATCTTGTTGCAAGACATTATATATGTGAATTATACAATGCTACCTTGTTGAAAAGGCATTATATATGTGAATTATGCAATGCCATGTTGTTTAGCCAATCATCGTGTATGTGAATTATATCATGCTATCATTTTTTTGTATTACGTGTTACATTTGTCGACAACGTTTGTATATTCAACTACTCTTCCTGTGCATCAGCCATTTGAAGCGGTGATGGAAGTATCTGGAGTGAAAATAAGGTATTCAGAGCAGACAATGCTACCTGCTGAAGCAGACATCTTGCTGGTTACAGAGAGCTCCTCAGAGGAGGATTCAGAGACTGATGACCAGTCCTATTTCCCCCCTGAGGTCTATGCTCAAACTTGGCAGGGTTATATTACCCATGTCATGCATGTTGTCTTGCATTGCTTAGTTTTTACATCATATATGGATTGCCATCTGCTTACTTGCTTACTATATAAATCATATATTTGAATTATATCATGCCATCATGTTTACGTAGTACATACACATCATCTATCTGAATTATGGCATGGCAACCCATTTAATAAAGACATCATATAGTTATATCATCTCATCCTGTTTAGTGTTTACAGTCATCATATTTAGAATTATGGCATTCTATCCATGAATGTATGTGAATTATGGCATGCCAACCTATTTAATAAACACATTATATAGTTATGTCATGTCATCCTGTTTACATAGTCTCATATTTTGAACTATGTCTTTCCATCTTTTTTAGTTAGCCATCATAATGTGAAATTGTGTCATGCTATCCTGTTTAGTTAGCCATCATATATGTGAAACTGTGTCATGCTATCCTGTTTGGTTAGACAACATAAATATGAATTATTTCATGCCCTCTTTTGTTCCCCACTATCCATTGCACCTGTCTATCATACAATGTCTATACTTTCAATTACTTTTCTTGTTTATCAGCCATTTGAATTGGAGAGCGTGATGTCAGTACCTAAGGGAGTAACAACACGGTCTTCAGAAAAGATAGTGCTACCAGTTGATGCATATAGAACCACGATTGTACTTGCCCAAGGACCAGATCCACCACACAGAACCCAGACTCTCGCAGATTGTACCCCTACCCAGTTGGACAGAGAACCAGCTACACCCCTTCTAACCCCAACCCCGGCAGATAGTAACCCAGTTCCAGTTGACACAACACCGTCTCCACCACAGAGCACCCAAAGACGAGCAGTTAGTAAGGGAACTGCAGTGCCCAAAGCACGAGGACCACCACTCTGAATCCCAACTCAACGCTTAAAGGAGAAGAAGATTTGTTCTCAGGTCAGGTTCTGTAGCTATGGTTCATACTCCTTTGCTCTTGCATTACTGTATTTACTCATACCAACTATTTTCAAATTTGAAGGATGGAATTCAAACTCCAATGGCGCAACAGGTATGTTTTAAACCTGTTTCTTTAACTGGTTTGCTGTTTTAACCTGCTCTATGTTGATTTTAGTTTCAATTGAATAAACAGTTATGTTCTCATGTCATGCACATTACAAGTGTTGTTATTGCTCTATAGTTACCCACACTTATATTCTGTCTATTCTGCTTTGTCTTGAACAAATATTATTTGAACTGTGTCTCTATCTTGATTTGGCAACAAAAACTAGAATGATATAGACCATAAAGTGACCATGGTACATAGATATATGTTTGTTTCATGCTGTTATCCTGTCCACTTTACTACTGAACTCATTTACCAAAATGAGTTTCATATACAACATGGTAAACATGTGATGTATCTGCTTGTTTCTCTTTTAGAATGCGGACAAAATATTGGAGAACAGTACCGCTTTATCCAATGGTAAATGAAGTAATGCAGATAAGGTTCAAGATAGTGAGACATCCCTGTTGGTCTCCAAGCAAGCTGATAAAAACTATCTCGATGACAGTGAGGGAACCCAAAAGTCCTGTCTTGATGTAGTGTTCGAGCTACTGGCCACTACTGCTGGCACAAGCTCTTCGAACTCGTTGCCTGAATCAGTTTGTCTTCTTGAGTCTCAACTTGAAGTTGAAAGACATCGATCAGATGTGCTGCGACAGGAAGCTGAAGGACTGAGGAAGTCCTTGCAGAATTCAGATGCATATTTTCTGGTACAATAGCAAGCGCTGGAGGATTTAAGCGCCAAACAAGAGAAAGTTAATAAGCTTGCTAAGCATCTTGCCAGCATTATGGGTACCCAGGATATTGTTTCTTGAGATCTTCTGAAGTGGTTTCAGTTCTGGATTTGTTTTGCTGCGGCGTTTATTTGCGCTGGTCGCCAACTTTGACAACCAGTGTATATGATATGCTGCTTTGTTCCCTATATTTGCACTGGTGGCGAACTTTGATGCCCAGTGGATGTAATATGTGTAACAGCCGTGATAGCCTAGCATAAGTTGCTTGCTTATTTATTTCCTTGTTGTCTTGTTTATTTGTTTGCTTGTAGTTAGTGCAGTTCTTTTTAAAACTAGGCCACAGTAACCATGGGCTAATATTTACTGTAGTGACACTGGGCCTTCTACGGGCCATAGAAATAGTGGGCCTTCTACGGGCCGTAGAAACAGTAGGCCTTCTACGGGCTGTAGAAACAATGGGCCTTCTACGGGATGTAGAAACAATGGGCCTTCTACGTGTCGTATCATCAATGGGCCTTATACGGGCCATATGACCATAACGGGCCATCGTTAATAGGCTGTATTTGATGACGCTATGAAAACGGCCCAACATATTAACGGACCACAAATGGGCCGATGTAACCACGGGCTGAGTTTGGCCCACAAGCAGAAAATGACAGTAATGGGCCGTAAGTAAACGAATGCTGGAAATGAGCCCAAGAATAAATGGGCTTTGAGAAGGCCGAAAGATAACATTTGCTGGAAACGGCCCAACTGAATAACGGGCCCTTAATGGGTATAAAGTGATATACTGTTCATTACGGGCCAGTTTCACCACGGGCCGTTAATGGGTGTAAAGTGATACACTGTTCATTGCGGGCCAGTTTCACCACGGGCCGTTAATAGGCCAAGAGTTACATAGGGCCTCATATGGGCCGAAAGACATCATGGGCCATACATGGGCCAGAAGTGAAAATGGGCTGGAACCATATTGGATGGCCTAGATGATGCTACTGGGCCTAATTCGGATAGGGCGTAACGGGCCTTGGGTTAGCGGGCTGTAAATGGGCTATATGCGAACAGGCCGTTAACAGGCTTTCCATGGGCCGGCCCGCCACCTTTTGACCAAGTCAAACGGGCCGGCCTTTTCACATGAATGGGCCTCTATTGGGTCATGCCACGTGTTGACGTATCATAGGCGCCTTCTGTCCAATGAGTGGATGACATCTGTCCCAACGGTGAGCCGACACGTGTTTCCTCTAGCCAATGATGATTTTACACATGGAAAATCCCCATTGGTCGGGGCTGTTAACGGGTTATCGGATCCAAAACCCGTCCCGATAGCTTAACGGCATTCCGTTATGGTGGATGCCACGTGTCGGTCACCCTTGATGAAAGCACTTCTGTGACGCGCGATTTATCGTCATGGAAGTGGACACTTCCGTGATGATAATTTTGGTAATGTCATGGAACACTTCCTACGATAGCACAGGTATGACTATCTTGATTCTGTCATAAATTTGTCATGGATGTACATGCATAACAAAAAATGCGACCTATTGTGACAAACACGTATCATCACGGAAGTGTATTTTTTTTGTAGCGTTCATTGATGTACATACCTTTTATGATCAATATAATAAAGCCGGCATCTCCAAATTGCGGGGCCTCTCTCATTTCATCTCAAATTTTCTAAGCAAGAGTCATTATTGATTAGTCATAAGATCACTTGGGGGCTTCCTGCTCAATGAGCATAGCTTTGTAGCCCTCTTGATCAGCTTTTATGCCATCTTATAGGTCATTTGGGGGCTTCCTGCTCAATGGGCATAGCTTCATAACCCTCTTGATCGATTTTTATGCCATGTTATAGATCATTTGGGGGCTTCCTGCTCTATGAGCATAGCTTTATAACCCCCTTGATTGGCTTTTATGCCATGTTATAAGGTCACTTGCAGACTTCTTGCTCTATGAGCATAGCTTTATAACCCTCTTGATCGGCTTTCATGCCATAGGTCGCTTGGGGGCTTCCGACTCAACGAGTATAGCTTCATAACCCATTTTGACCGGCTTTTATGACATAACTGAGTTAAACCTGCATGTTTGCAACTTGCTACTCCACCAGGTGACCAGTCGTACTCTTAACAGTCAATCTTTTAAATAAGACCCTGAACTCGTCAAAGTTTAAACGACGACTTATGTCACGTGAGGGCCGGCTTACATTAAGCTAGGATAAACTCACTTGTCTGTTATAGTCTCTCCGCTATGTGGCCTGTTCATACTCTTAACAGTCAATCTTTTCAGTAAGACCCTGAACTAGTTAAGGTTTAAGTGACAGATTTATGTCACGTGAGAGCCAGCTCACGGGATGAAAGGTTTTTCATGCCAAGCTTTTTTTGAAGCAACAAATTGAGTTTTTTCAAAAACCAATCTATTTTGGTTGTGCCTTACAAGCTGGCTTAACAAATTTCGAGTTATACATACTCTTTGTTTTTGTTCTGCAGAAGTTTTTACAAATGAGAAGCTGTCGGGTCATATAGATCCGGGTTATATTGCTCTATGTTGGGTTTACTGTGGCTATAAGCCGCTAAAGTAATCTTTTTAAAGACTAGAGATGATTATAAATCACCCTGGATTGTTGAGTTATCTAACTTGCCTTGGATTATGATTATAAGCCGCCAGTTCAAGGATTAACGGCTCTTTGACGGATTATATAAGCCGCCAAAGTCTTTTGGCAATTTTGCAAGAATAGTTGTGTATGATAAGATCACGGAAATTCATGTTGTTGAAGCACAAGTTGATAAGAACATGCGAGAAGGCATGGTAGAGCGGATAAATGTTTTTCAACTACCTATTACAAGGCTACACCTAAGCCTGCGAGTTTTTCGCTTAAGTGTTTTTTCACCCTGAAAGTGCAACTATCCCTAGGTGGTTTTGGTAATTCATAACAACATATAGCTCTTTGAGCTAATGCTATTCCAAGACAAATATTTCAGGAAAGCTCAATGAATGGCATGGCATGGATGATGAAAGTGGATCCCTCAAAATATCAAGGACAAAGGATTGGCTCAAGCTCAAAAGCTCAAGAATCTTCATTTTACATTTAGTGATCCAAGATCACATTGAGTCTATAGGAAAAGCCAATACTATCAAGGAGGGATGAGGTGTTGCTTAATGAGCCTCTTGCTTCAAGTGCTTAGTGATATGCTCCAAAAACCCTCAGCTACTTTCTCACATCCACATATGACCTAAACCCAAAGTCAAAATTGGTCCCACCGATTCTTTCTATCCGGCGCCACCGAGTTCAAATGTCATAGCCACTGCCACAAACCCTAGGCAAATCGGTCTCACCGATAGGGATCTCGGTCTCACCGAGATGGGATTGTAATCTCTTTGTTTCCCTTCGTAAAGTTTCGGTCTAACCGAAGTGAGCGATCGGTCCCACCGAGATTGCAATGTAAACTCCCTGTTTCCCTTTCGTAACATTTTGGTCTCACCGAAATGAGCGAATCGGTCCCACCGAGTTTACCTGACCAACTCTCTGGTTAGCTTATTACCAAAATCGGTCTCACCGAGTTTGTGTAATCGGTCTCACCGAGATTACATTATGCCCTAACCCTGACCATATCGGTCCTATCGAGTTGCATATCGGTCCCACCGAAAATCCTAACGGTCACTAGGTTTACTAAATCAGTCCGACCGAGTTTGTTGATTCGGTCCCACCGAGTTTGGTAAATTGTGTGTAACGGTTGGATTTTTTGTGGAGGCTATATATACCCCTCCACCTCCTCTTCATTCGTGGAGAGAGCCATCAGAACAAACCTACACTTCCAACTTACCATTTCTGAGATAGAACCACCTACTCATGTGTTGAGGCCAAGATATTCCATTCCTACCATATGAATCTTGATCTCTAACATTCCCCAAGTTGCTTTCCACTCAAATCTTCTTTCCACCAGATCCAAATCCCATGAGAGAGAGTTGAGTGTTGGGGAGACTATCATTTGAAGCACAAGAGCAAGGAGTTCATCATCAACGCATCATTTGTTACTTCTTGGAGAGTGGTGTCTCCTAGATTGGCTAGGTGTCACTTGGGAGACTCTGACAAGATTGTGGAGTTGAACCAAGGAGTTTGTAAGGTCAAGGAGATCGCCTACTTCGTGAAGATCTACCATTAGTGAGGCAAGTCCTTCGTGGGCGACGGCCATGGTGGGATAGACAAGGTTGCTTATTCGTGGACCCTTCGTGGGTGGAGCCCTCCATGGACTCGCGCAACCATTACCCTTCGTGGGTTAAAGTCTCCATCAACGTGGATGTACGATAGCACCACCTATCGGAACCATGACTGAGGGAGTACTGGACTAGGGGGTGTCCGGATAGCCGAACTATCATCATTGATCGGACTCCAAGACTATGAAGATACAAGATTGAAGACTTCGTCCCATGTCTGGATGGGACTTTCCTTGGCGTGGAAGGCAAGCTTGGTGATACAGATATGTAGATCTCCTACCATTGTAACCGACTCTGTGTAACCCTAGCCCTCTCTGGTGTCTATATAAACCGGATGGTTTTAGTCCGTAGGACGAACAACAATCATACCATAGGCTAGGTTCTAGGGTTTAGCCTCCTTGATCTTGTGGTAGATCTACTCTTGTAATACCCACATCATCAATATCAATCAAGCAGGACGTAGGGTTTTACCTCCATCAAGAGGGCCCGAACCTGGGTAAAACATCGTGTCCCTTGTCTCCTGTTACCATCCGCCTAGACGCACAGTTCGGGACCCCCTACCCGAGATCCGCCGGTTTTGACACCGACATTGGTGCTTTCATTGAGAGTTCCTCTGTGTCATCACCGATAGGCTCGATGGCTTCTTCGATCATCGACAACGACGCAGTCCAGGGTGAGACTTTTCTCCCTGGACAGATCTTCGTATTCGGCAGCTTTGCACTGCGGGCCAATTCGCTTGGCCATCTGGAGCAGATCGAAAGCTACGCCCCTGGCCGTCAGGTCAGATTTGGAAGTTTAAACTTCACGGCTGACGTCCGCGGAGACTTGATCTTTGATGGATTCGAGCCACAGCCGAGCGCGCCGCACTGTCACGTTGGCATGATTTAGCTCTGCAGCCGGACAGTGCCCTAGAGGCCGCACACGAGTCCGCTCCCACCTTCAATTCGGAGCCAGCTGTGCAAATCGAGGACGGGTGGCTAGACACCGCCTCGGGGGCTGCAACCTCTATGGTGATGGAGTCGAATACTGACCTTATCCCTTGTTAAGCTCGTGACTCCGAGGTGCCGGACTCCGAACCTCCCGCGCCCACTCCAATCGAATCCGATTGGGCGCCAATCATGGAGTTCACCGCTGCAGACATCTTTCAATACTCACCTTTTGGCGACATCCTGAGTTCGCTAAAGTATCTCTCGTTATCAGGAGAGACCTGGCCGGACTGCGGCCAGGATGGTTGGGATGCGGACGACGAAGAAATTCAAGACCCACCCACCACCCACTTAGTAGCCACTGTCGACGATCTAACCGACATGCTAGACTTCAACTCCGAAGACATCGACGGTATGGACGACGATGCCGGAGACGACCAAGAACCAGCGCCTACTGGGCACTGGAAAGCCACCTCAACTCACGACGTATACATGGTGGATACACCAAAGGGAAGCGATAACGAGGAACAACGGGACGTGGCGAAGGACAACTCCCCCGACAAACAACCAAAACGGCGACGCAAGCGCCGCCCGAAGTCCCGCCTCGATAACAACGGCACCCATACTGACCCAGCCTTAGAGCAGGGAGAAGTAGTGGACGATGAACATGCCACCAAGAAACCATCCGAACAGGATGAATTGGACAAGCAACTCATCCCCGGCGAAAACAACAGTCTAGACGATCTCACGCCGGACACATCACCGGAGCATAAGAACCTTCATAAAAGGCTTGTCGCCACTGCAAGAAGTTTGAAGAAGCAAAAGCGGAAGCTCAAAACAGCGGAGGAGGCACTCAGAATGAGATGGAGCAAAGTACTCAATATCGCAGATAAACACGGCGATAGTCACCAGGCAAAAAGCTACCCAAAGCGCAAGTTGTTGCCCGAATTTGACGAGGAGGCCGCCTGGCCAGACAGACGACCAGATGACAGGCTAAGAGCGGCAAGCGGCACCGCACACAAGCCGGCACACGATCCACATAAGGATCCTCGCAAAAAGGATGGCCCTGTCAGGTCCATCTATGGGCCAAAAAAGAAGACTCCAGGGAGCAACACAACCCGCCGAGTGTTTGAAGACAACGGCACAACTAAATACAGGGGCGCCGCACACCCACTATGTTTCACCGATGAGGTACTGGACCATGAATTTCCAGCGGGATTCAAACCCGTAAACATAGAGGCATATGACGGAACAACAGACCCCGGAGTCTGGATTGAGGATTATATCCTACACATACATATGGCCAGAGGAGACGATCTCCATGCCATAAAATACCTACCCCTCAAGCTCAAAGGGCCAGCTCGGCATTGGCTCAAAAGCCTCCCAGAAAATACCATTGGAAGTTGGCAAGAGCTCGTGGATGCGTTTCGAGCAAATTTTCAGGGGACTTATGTCCGCCCTCCGCATGCAAACGATTTAAGTCATATAACTCAACAGCCCGGAGAGTCAGCGCGCAAATTCTGGAACAGGTTCCTCACCAAAAAGAACCAAATAGTCGACTGTCCGGATGCCGAAGCCTTAGCAGCCTTTAAGCATAACATCCGAGACGAATGGCCGTGCTAACAAGCCTCATGACCCGCTTTTGCGTGGGGGAAGATAGCTGGCTGGCAAGATGCAGCACCAGTGACCCGAGTACATCCGAGGTCAGGCATGGAAATGGGAAATCACGACGCAGAAAATATCAGCGCCGGAATAAGGAAAATGGCCCAAATAGCACGGTGGTCAACGCCGGGTTCAAAGGCTCTCGGCCGCATAATAAAACACTGCCTCTTCAGGACAATAGTGATGAGCTATCCAACCTAAACAAAATTTTGGATAGGATATGTCAAATCCATAGTACCCTCGGGAAGCCTGCAAACCATACCCACAGAGATTGTTGGGTCTTCAAGCAGTCCGGCCGACTTAACGTCGAACACAAGGGGCTCGACACACCAAGCAAAGACGACGACGAACCCCACAAGCAGCACGCCGGAAAACAGAAGACTTTTCCACTAGAAGTCAAAACAGTGAACTCACTTCATGTGATAACAAGGAAAAATAGTGTGGCACCTGCTAAAACACGCGCCGCACGGTCCACCCCAGCAGAGTCCCGAAATTGGATGTTTAAACCAATTACTTTCGACCATCAGGATTACTCCAGAAGTGTTCGAAACGCAGGAGGGACTGCTTTGGTATTGGATCCCATAATCGACGGACTACAATTCACACAAGTCCTAATGGATGGCGGCGGCGATATAAACCTGCTATACCAGGACACCATCCGCAGAATGGGGATAGACCCTACCAAAATTCGCCGTAGCAGCACTTCCTTCAAAGGAGTGACGCCTGGCCTTTACGCCAATTGTACAGGCTCTGTACTACTAGAGGTTGTGTTCGGTTCATCCGACAACCTCCGTCATGAAAAGCTCATTTTCCATGTCACCCCATTCAAAAGTAGCCATCAAGCACTACTGGGACGCGAAGCTTTCGCCCGCTTTAACACAATACCGCATTACGCGTCTCTTACGCTTAAAGTGCCCGGTCCATGCGGCATAATCTCATTAAAGGGTAACTCCGAGTGTTCCTCGATCACGGAAAACGTGAGACTGCCTTGACAGCCACACACTAATCCGACCTTGCTGGTCAAAGCCCCTAAAAACAGGTCATTCAGACCTCGGACACGGTTAGGCAAGTCCGGCATAAATAAACAAGGGGCTTCCCAGCTGCATACCTCTTTACAAGGGGCTGCACGTATAAACAATGAGAGCCAATAAAGCTCAACTTTATTCATCTTCCAAATCATACTTTACTTTAAATACATCTTTTGCACGATATTTTTTCCAAACTAAGTTCTTCTCTTTTACAGATGAAGCACGTGCTACACCCGTCCAGGATACAGCACAACGGAGACACAGGCGCAGACACAGGGACCCGTTGCAAGGATTCTTTTCAGATTAAGACCCTGCGTAAACCTTTCTTACTGTCTCTTGTTGATACACATCCCCCGGTTTCCTACCATAACCGAGGAGGAGGCTGGCGTTTTGGCATCGGCCGTGTCAGAAGTTCTCGCCCGTACCTGGACACTAGGGGCTTAGGGCATTGTTCTGCCCGGTATCATAAAGACCGAATGCCTCAGGGAGTGTTCGACGTCTCGAGTTAGGCCTTATATGCATCAGCTCTGAATCATGTCTTTGGTCAAATGTTGGGTTTGCCCGGCTCCTGTGTTTTGCTGCCTTATGTTCCGCTCCATCGGCTAACGCGGCCCTAGGAGAACTACTGTAATTGTGCCCCGGTTCGGCCGGGCGAGCACCTCAGTAGAGAAAGCCGAAAACTGACTGTCATGATATAGCGAAAGACTGGTCAACCACTCGATCGACTACTGGAATGTTTAGAATTCCTCCGCTTTGACGAAGGACCGCTTCCCGGTCAGGCACATATGCGCCCCGAGTTCGGAGAGCGCGGTGCCTCTAGGGGCTATATAGTAGCCCCACCATCGAGCTCCTATGGCTAAGTGAAAGTGATAAAGCATTATAGTCCGGTTGCCTAGTTTGCTATGCTATCACCTCCTTCAAAGGATCAAGACGTTGGATTAAGTGTGAAAAAGCACTTTTTTTTGCAAACACCCCCGCACCATGAGCGTGGGGGCTGAAGCCAAAGACTGCCATCTTTCAGGTTATACATACATATACGGCCGCACAGGAGATAGTTCAATACTTGAACGCACAAGTATAAAAAGCCGTTACATTATAAACATGATCTCATAAATCATACATGTCATTTGAACATAACATCTTTCGAGCACTGCGACTCTATTAAATGAGTGCCCGGCAGGACTTCCTCAAAATAGTGCTCGGCGGGTAATCGGCTTTTGTCCGAACCCCGGGATGCAACATCGGTGGCATCCATCTCCGCCCAGTATGTCTTAACACGGGCGAGAGCCATCCATGCACCCTCTATGCATGCCGACCGCTTCATCGCCTCGATTTGCGGCACTGCCCCAAGGAATTGCTGCAACAAGACAATAACTCTCCGGCTTGGGCCTTTCTGGCCACAGATGAGCCACCACATTCGTTATGGCAAGTCTGGACAATCTATTCAGCTCAGCCCACTTAGCCAACCGATCGGTCAACGGAAGTGGACGCTCCGGACTACGGAATTGAGACCAGAAAAGCTCTTCCATTTCGTGATCCTTCTGGCTTCGGAAGTGCACGACTGCGTCCGCCGCACTCGCCGCCAAATCCAGATAAGGATCCTCCGCACCACACAATTGGCCCAACTGAGCATACTTCGGATCCGTGAACTTCCTACGCAGCAGAAAGGGCTTTCCAGCCGCAATGTCTCCGGCCTAACACAGTTCCTCCTTCATAGCCCGCGTCGCACAACGAGCATCCTTGGCTTCGGCGGCGGCCTTCTTCAGGTCCTCTTGCTCCGCTCGGCGTTCTCTTTCAAGAACCTCATAGCGATCAGTAGCATCTTTTAATTTCATGGCCATTCCGGCCATCTCCTCCCTGCTTCGGCAGTGAGTAGCCTTTTCGGCTTTTAGCTCTTCCGCTGCCTTCGAGGCAGCCGCATCACTTTTCCTAGCTTGCTCCTTGGCTCGAGCAAGCTCTGCTCGAAGGTCTTCCACAGCAGCGGCACCATCTGCATCAAGCATACAAATTGTAAGGAACGGGCATTAGCTCCCTTCCTAGGTGACCGCGGAGAACCACCTACCTTGTGACTCGTCGAGTCGTTTATTGACCAGCCCGATGTCCGCATCCGCAACATCGAGTTGCCGCTTCAGCTCGGCAACTCCATCAGTTCGGCTGGCCACCGAACGTTCCGCCACCTGCATAGGAAGGGCGACATTCTATAACTAAGATTATGACCCTCGGCACGCTGTCGCTTTCGACAGCATAACAAGTCTCAGGGGCTACTATCTATATAGGGCGCACTCCATGTGCAAAACTGTCAAAAGGTATGTCATTTTTTGCGTACCTCAAACCCCGTCAGCAAACTTCCGACGGCCTCATGCAACCCACTCTCGGCGGATGAGATCATTTCAATCACCATACTCATTAATGTGTGGTGATCTTCTGAGATAGACGCCCTCTCAAGCAAATCCTGCAGCTCCATCGGCCGTACTCCAGTGGTTGCCGAACTCCCCGGCCCCGCCGGACTTGGGGAGACCCTCCGTGATGACACCTCAGGGTTGTCCGCCCCGCCCGACGGGGCAGCAGATGGAGGCGTTTCGCTCTCCATCATCTCCGGACGAAGGTCCCCCGAAGATGAGCTCTGCTGAGAAGGGCTGAGATCCGAACTACAAGGTGAAAACTTCGGTTACCCTTAGAAATAAAGTAGGTATGTCCCCTATTACAGAACTCCCCCTTTTTTACTTATGGCTCGCTGGAGGGCTGATTCCTTTGGGGAGACTGTGCGGCCGGGGCTCTTCCCGGCACAGGACCTTCCGGTGCAGATTTCTTTCCCCGCTTTGAGGCCTTGGCCTCTGGGTCTTCGGAAGTGGTCCTCTTCTCCCCCTGGAGGGAGGGATTCTCGATTCCCCCCTTACTGAAAGCCTCCTTGGCAGAGGTGGTAGTTTCCTTGTGCCCCCCTTCGCCCTCCTCCGAAGGTGCAACCTCCAACATTTTGATTAACACGGGATCCGGCGTGGTCTCAGGGAGGGGGGCCGGACACCGTATCAGTTTTTCTTGCGCTATCCACTCCTGTCCAAGGGATAGCTGGTTAAAAGGCAAACCCATGATAAATAAATGGACAATGTGTCTGGACACAGGGCTACTTACTTGAGTATCCGGGCGATTGCAGCTTAGGCCAGCGTCCTAGGTCAAGTCCGGATGCATCTCTTGTGATCCGAAGAACAGTTTGTACATCTCCACGGGTGTTAAACCCATGAAGTGTTGGAGAGCTCATGGTCCCTCCGGATTAAATTCCCACAGGCGGAGGGGGCGACGTTTGCAGGGCAGAAGGCGCCGAATCAGCATAACCTGTGTCACTACAATCAGATTGATCTCCCTTTCTTGGAGGTCTCGAATCCGGCCCTACAGCAGGGGTACGTCTTTGGACGGCCCCCAGTCAAGCCCTTTGTTGATCCATCGGGAAGCCTAAACCCCGACGGAGGTGAGACACGAACACGACACTCTCGCCGGGCTTGGGAGTAGGAATAACTTGCCCTTGGGCAGGCAACCTATGCGAAATCTCGTAGGTTAAGTACCTGGTGTCTCTCAGCTTTAGCACGTCCTCTTCCATGACGGAGGAAGGCATCCACCGGCCTCGTAGGTCGGAGCCGGACATTGTCGAAGGTCGAAAGTACCCGAATCTGGAGCCCTGGGTGTTGGAACTCAGGGCGAGGGGCGGATTTGATTGAGGATTGAAGAAAAAGAACGGGCCTTGGTCTCATTATAAAGAGGGAGAATACCAAGAGCTGTCCCCGTGACCGTTTGGAACCCGCCTTCGATGGAGGGGGCGTGGCAACGGGCGCGGTTGGGTTACCCACGTCCGTATTGATGAGAATCCCGGAATAAGGGGAGCACGATCTCTGCTTCGACAAGACGTGCCAAGGAAACCGCTTCGCTAAACGTGCGGAGGTGGTATAAGAAAAATGATTCAAGTAAAGGCTTGGTTGTGGTGTGACGTCACACCACAAAATACGTCAGTGGATTGAACTTGTGTAAATATTATTCTCTCTACGGTGGTATGTGGAATTTATTTTTCAGAGCCAGACACTATCCTGGTGTTCACAATCTTCTATAAATTATTCGGAGGAGGAACCCGCCTTGCAATGCCGAAGACAATATGCGCACTGGACTCGTCGTCATTGAAGCCTGGTTCAGGGGCTACTGAGGGAGTCCTGGACTAGGGGGTGTCTGGATAGCCGAACTATCATCATCGACCAGACTCCAAGACTATGAAGATACAAGATTGAAGACGTCGTCCCGTGTCCGGATGGGACTTTCCTTGGCGTGGAAGGCAAGATTGGCGATACGGATATGTAGATCTCCTACCATTGTAACCGACTCTGTGTGACCCTAGCCCTCTCCGGTGTCTATATAAACCGGATGGTTTTAGTCCGTAGGACGAACAACAATCATACCATAGGCTAGCTTCTAGGGTTTAGCCTCCTTGATCTCGTGGTAGATCTACTCTTGTAATACCAACATCATCAATATCAATCAAGTAGGACATAGGGTTTTACCTCCATCAAGAGGGCCCGAACCTGGGTAAAACATCGTGTCCCTTGTCTCCTGTTACCATCCGCCTAGACGCACAGTTCGGGACCCCCTACCCGAGATCCGCCGGTTTTGACACCGACAACGACAAAAACATCCGTGTCTCCAATTGCGTTTGAATCCTCCAAACCCTTCCCTTTACATTCTTGCAAGTTGCATGCTTTAATTTCCGCTGCTCATATACTCTTTGCATGCTTGCTTGAATTGTGTGTATATTGCTTGACTTGTTCAAAGATAGCTAAAATCTGCCAAAGTCTAAAATTGGGAAAAGGTTAAGTTTTTAATTGGTCAAGTAGTCTAATCAGCCCCCCCCCCCTCTAGACATACTTCAAGGTCCTACAAGTGGTATTAGAGCTTTGGTCTCCATTTGCTTTGATTTCCATATCTTTTGGTGGTCATAGCCTTGGTTTCACAACCTAGGAGAGTATGGCATCTAGCGAGGGAAATTATCACCGTAGAGGTCCTTACTTTCATGGTACTAATTTTGCTAGTTGTAAGCATAAGATGAAAATGCATATTCTTGGACATAACCCCGTCGTTTGGGCTATTGTGTGTATTGGCTTGCAAGGTGAATTCTTTAATGGGAGAGAGCCGAACCGTGAAGCTAGTGCAGAAGAATTGAAGATGCTGCAATACAACGCTCAAGCTTGTGATATCCTCTTCAATGGCTTGTGCCCCGAGGAATTCAACAAAATCAGCCGTCTTGAGAATGCAAAGGAAATTTGGGATACTTTGATTGATATGCATGAAGGTACCGACTCCGTCAAGGAATCCAAGTTGGATGTGCTCCAAAGTCAACTTGACAAGTTCAAAATGAAGGATGGTGAAGGTGTCGCTGAAATGTACTCTAGGCTTGCTCTTATCACAAATGAGATTGCCGGCTTAGGGAGTGAAGAGATGACCAACAGATTCATCATCAAGAAGATCCTAAGAGCATTGGATGGAAAGTATGATACTATGTGCACATTGATCCAAATGATGCCAAATTACAAAGATCTCAAGCCAACGGAAGTCATTGGAAGAAGTGTTGCTCATGAGATGTCACTCAAGGACAAGGAGGAACTTCACAACAAGTCAAGTGGTGCTTACAAAGCCTCATGTGAAGCCCCCACATCATCAAGTGAGAAACAAACCTTCAATGAAGAATTGAGCTTAATGGTGAAGAACTTCAACAAATTCTACAAGAGTAGAAGCAAAGAAAGAAGCTCTAAGTCAAGGTCCTATAATGACAAAAGATCTTCTAGTCGAGAGCACAATTGCTACAATTGTGGGAGACCCGGACACTATTCCAATGAGTGTACGCACCCTAAAAAAGAAGAGAAGATTCTCCAAAAAAAGAAGCAAAAGAGAAGAATCACCACCAAGAGAGAAGAGGAGTAGAGATTATCGTTATGAACGAAGACCCTCACGGAGAAGCAAGGATTCGGAAAGGAAGGACAAGTCATCAAGGAGCTACACAAAACGAAGACATCAAGCTCAGTTGGTGAATGGGTATCCGGCTCCGACTCCGACAATCACTCCGAGAGAAGCTATCACTCCAACTCTGAATATACTCAAGATGAAGGTGTTGCCGGTCTAGCACTTGTGTCAACCAACTCCTACGACATATTTGATTCACCAAATGAAGGAAATGGAAGATGCTTCATGGCCAAAGGTCCAAAGGTAACACACCCCGAGTATGTTGATTTCAATAGTGATGAAGATGACTTGCTAGGTGATGATGATTTACTTGTTGACAACTCTGGTGATGAATACTATGACGAAACGTCAATTAATCATGCTAATCAAGATAAAACGAATGAAAATGATAAGGAGAAGATTGAGCTTCTAACTAAAGAACTAAACACTCTTAAGTTAGCTCATGAAACTATCTTCGAAGATCATCGAGAACTTTTAAGGGCTCATGAGAAGTTACACTTTGAAAAGCTCAATCTTGAGCAAGAGCATGAGTTCTTAAAAGCAATCAATGATGATCTCCGTAAGAAAAGTTCTTCTTACATTGCCAAGTGTTTACTCTTATCTACTTACATGCCTCAAGTCAAGTCTAGTAAAAAGAACAAGAAAGATCCTTCCTCTAGTAGTAACAATAATAATGCTAAATCCAATATTGTTGCTTCTAGTAGTTCTCTTGATTCCACTAATGATTCTCTTAGCCAAGTTACACTTGAGCAAGAAAATAGCTTATTGAAGGGAATTATAGAGAAAGGTGTATACAAGAGTCTTGCCGGGAGTAAGCAATTTGAGGAAATTATACGCAAGCAAGGAAGGCACTGGAAGAATCAAGGTGTTGGTTTTGAACGAAAGTTCAATGCCAATGGAGTTGAGTGGGAAGAAGATCAATACCCCAAGACGAAGTTTGTTCCTCAACAAGAGAAGTATGATCCTACTTCCTTCAAGGGAACACAAGCACAAGATGATCTTCCACCACAAGACCACAAGAACAAAGGTAAGGACAAGCTTCAAGAGGAGATTGATGCATTTTAAGAAGCACCTAAGGCCTTGGTCAAGTGGGATCCCAAGACTACGTCAAGTTCTACTTCATCAAGTACAACAACAACTCCAAGGATTCCCATCAAGATGATGTGGATCCTGAAGAAGAAGAAGAACTAGAGAGTTCTTGAGGGTGACTCCGCCAACATTCTTCACTCATATCATTATGGCAAGGACAAGTGCAATCAACTTCCATATCTTGCACTAGTTCAAGGAGTCACAAACCCTCATGTTGGTAAGGCAAGGGTAAAGGTAACCTAATGATTTCATGGACATCATCTTGTGTGTGCATCACTCTATGTCTATGGATATTCTTGTTTGTTTCTTGTGGGACTAACCCATGTAGGTATTGAAAGTGCAACTCACTCCAAAGGATTGCTCCAAATGATCTACATCAACATTGAGCATCCACATCTTCGACACCTACATGAAGTCATCATCGACAAAACCCAAGGTTAGTTCATCCCTCTAAAAGGGGGATCTCACATCTAGGGGGAGCTTAACTCTAAGAATTGAGTCAAAGCAACTCTAATGATGTGAACACATCAATGCATTATGTAAAAGTGGTAACCCCACTTGAGCTTAAACAATGAGTATGACCTATGATCAAATGTTCTCATTTGACTCCTAAGTCAATATACTCATATATAGATGACCTAGTCATCGCCAATTGTTTGATAGATGCTAGAATTGGTTGTGCATGCTTTGCCACATATTTCATTTGCCATTTTATTGTGTGAGCATGTTGGTTGCATATTTTACTCATTCAAGGACATCCACTTGTTGCTTTGATTGATTGGCTTCTTTTTCCTTTGGCCAAGTGGATGGACAAGAATGCCTAAGAACCTTCTCTAGCTATCTATGCTTTTCTCGTCTCAAACTCTATTCATGCTACATCACAAAATTTGATCAAGTTAGATTCGAACCACTCTGTGTGAGGAGCACTCGGAGTCCCCGATTCGTCATAGACTTACATTTCCAAAACTTCTTTGTGATTCTCGGTCTGACCGATTCCTCCATTTCGGTCCTACCGAGATCACTAAGTCGATCTAGGTTTTCAATCTCGGTGCAACCGATTTGAACGTTTCGGTCACACCGAGTTGCTGTAACTGTCAAGAGTTATGCATCTCGGTGCCACCGAGTCGTTCCACTCGGTCACACCGACAGTGTCGGGCTATATATACACACGGGCAAAATTTTGGAAAACTTTCTCCAAACCCCTTCGCCCGCACATAGCTCGCTCTGCCTACTAGGTCTCCGAATTGTCGACTTCGTCGCCAGCCGCCTCCTGTCACTGGTCTCTGCCGCCATCAACGGATTTCTTCTCCGCCGTTGCCGCCGTAGCGAGTTCATCGCCGAACTAGGGTATGAACTCGATCACAGTGCTATCCTCGTCTGATTCTCAGCACATTGTGTTCATTATGATTCTTGCCACGATTGAAACACTCCTATCCAGTCAAAACAATCCTTAGAATAGATGCAATTTGAAAATTTAGGGTTAGGTTTCTGCCGAAACCATCTCGGACCCACCGAGATGAAAAACTCGGTCCCACCGATTCGGCTAACGCCATTGCACTAGTAACTCTCGGTCTGACCGAGAATTGCTAATCGGTGTGACCGATTTTAGAACTTTGTGAAACCCTAGCAGTCCCGGTGCCACCGAATTGTGACTCGGTCCGACCGAGTTCACCAGTTTAGGTTCCAAAACTGCTTCGGTATCACCGAGATTGAAAATCGGTTGATCCGAAATGCTTTCTGTGGAAAATTGAAACTAAGTTTTTGAATCATTCTTTTGCAAAAATCTCTGCATTTTGTGATGCTCATCCATTCTATCTCATCTATAACTATTCACATTGTCTGCTGTCAGTGTTTTCAGCATGTCAGACCAAAGTGATAGTCAGAACAGGGAAGAAGAGCAGATTCACATGAGTGAGGGCACTAGTCCCTCAAGTTCTTCAGATGATGGCAGCAGAAGCACTCCTAGCAATTTGCCTAAAGCAGCCACAAGAGCCAGAAGGAAGAGAACCTCAGACTCTGAGGATGAGGACTATGTGGCAGCTGAAGATGAGGCTACTTCCAAGAAGGTAGTGCTCAAAAAGGAATGCCTCAGCAAAGAACACAAAGCCTGGACTCAATAGGAAGGTCCCTGCCAAGAGGACACCTATGCTGAAGGTCAGAGGATCAACTCAAGTACCTGAAAAGCCTGATCCCAAAGAGGCACCTACAAGAAGAATTACCACTTCCAAACCCAAGAAGGTTCCCACTGGAGAAACCATGAAGTTTACTATTGAGTCAGAAGATGAAGCTGCTGGTCAAGATAAGAAGAAGAAGAGAGACAGAACCACTACTGCCAAGGTTCTTGGCAACCCCTCTATGAGGAGAGACTCTGAGGAGGAGGAAGAAGAGGTTGCTGCACTAGCACCCAAGGCACAAAAGCTGATGGGTGATGCTATAAAGTCAGGGGCTGCAACATCAAAGCCCAAGGAAGCAACCAAAGCTGCCCCCAAGCCCAAGATTGCACAAATAGGAATACCAGGAGTATTCCAACTGCTGAGAAGAACAAGGCCCCAGTGCCTGAAGTTGCTGCTGAGGAAGATGATGTAGGACAAGTCCTGAGGAAGCTGAGGCCAAAGATTCCAGACCACAATGATGCTCATCCTGTGGCTGAGAACATGAAGTTAAGAAAGGATGCAGGACTCATACTGTGGAGGTTTTCAGATCCATATGCTACCAGGAGAAGGACTGTTGTTGATTACAGGTTCCACACTAAGGAACAACAGGATTTCTATGAGACAGTGTTGTTGGACAAGAAGCCTGTAGTATGTGATATGAGGTGGGTCGACTGGACCTACATGAAGGAGAATGAAGAACACTATCCTGGAGTGCAAGACAGTTTCATTGCTTGTGGAGTTGCAGACTTTGTTGGGCAGAAGCTCACAAAGTGGAATGATGAGCTCATTATGCAATTCTACTCCACAGCACATTTCTATCCAGATGGCAGGATAGTTTGGATGTCTGAGGGTACAAGGTACCAATCAACCATTGAGGAATGGGACAATCTGATCAATGCACCAAAGGAGAGTGAAGATGACTTGGATGTCTATGCCAAGAAGAGGACGGATCACAATACCATGGCTCATATGTACAAGGAAATCCCAGATGCTACAGTTGAGACACATAAGTTTGGGTCAGTTCATTTTCTTCTGTCAGGGCTGCCAACGATCAACTGGATCCTAAGGCATGCTCTATTGCCCAAGTCAGGTGACCACAACATGATAAGAGGCCATGCTATAAACTTGCTACACTTGTTTGATGTGGCACAAAAATTCAAGGTCATGAGCCTCATGATTGATACTATCAAGAAGACAGCAGCAGACCAAAAGAGAAGTTGTGGATATGCCCCACAAATTCAGGAGTTGATTAACTCAAAGATGGGCACAGGCACATACTTGCTGGACGAGGAACATTTTGCTATCTATCCAGACTTTGAGGACAATCAAGTTGTGATGAATGAGAATGAGCCATCATCAGTACAAGCTCAAGAGAAGAAGGAGAAAGCAAAGAAAGAGAAGGCTACCAAGATGCCAACTCAAGAGGAGGCATCTGAGTACTTTTTGAAGAACAAGCAGGAGCAGCTTGGTTACTTGATAGCATCAACACTGAGGATTGAGAAGGGATTGGCCACCCTAACTCAAAACCAGGAGAGCCTGGAAAGAATCATGGAACAAAAATTCTATGATCTAGATGTCGAAGTAACTGAGATTCAGTCAGTTGTGGAGCAGCTATAGGATGACATGCAGGAGAGGAAGGGCAAGACAACCACTGATGCATTTGCCAGAGTGCCTAGAGCTCAGAGATCAGCTGCAGTGCCTGTGACAGACACCAGAGCCACTTCATCTGCAACAGCTACAGCTCCTACAGCTCCAGTGCAACCAGCTCCAGCACCGACTCCTCCAGCTCCATCCACATCAACTAAAGCTTTTGTCCAAGGAGCCATCTCTACACCACCACCTGAAGATCAAGCCTGAGAGTCGATCTAGCACTATGCATTTTCTATGAACTTTTTGGTAACTTGTTGCCAAAGGGGGAGAAAAATGTATAGATCATAGGCTTCGAGAGAGAGAGTGTTGCTTTTTGTTCTCTCTTGCTTTGGTGGTTAAACTTTGTTTGCTTTTGATTGCTTGAGATACTCTGCTATTATCTATGAGACATTGATGATCATGTGTTTGATCATAAGCTACACTTATGCTTGCTAGATGATATTATCTCACCTATCCTTATATGATCATTCACTTTGCTTGGTGATGAGTGCATGTATTCAACTTTATTATTTTGAGTGCTCCACCAAGATGTATGTGACATGGAAGAGTAACCCATGAGCCTAATTCCTTGTGCATTTGCAGTCCAAAGAAAATCTTAAACTATGCAAAAATTTAGGGTGAGCTCTTGCTTATCACATACTTCTCAAAGCGACGATGTCTTTCAATCTTATTATCATTTGTCGAAGCTTTGATCTATATGTTGTCATCAATTACCAAAAAGGGGGAGATTGAAAGTGCAACTATCCCTAGGTGGTTTTGGTAATTCATAACAACATATAGCTCATTGAGCTAATGCTATTCCAAGACAAATATTTCAGGAAAGCTCAATGAATGGCATGGCATGGATGATGAAAGTGGATCCCTCAAAATATCAAGGACAAAGGATTGGCTCAAGCTCAAAAGCTCAAGACTCTTCATTTTACATTTTAGTGATCCAAGATCACATTGAGTCTATAGGAAAAGCCAATACTATCAAGGAGGGATGAGGTGTTGCTTAACGAGCCTCTTGCTTCAAGTGCTTAGTGATATGCTCCAAAAACCCTCAGCTACTTTCTCACATCCACATATGACCTAAACCCAAAGTCAAAATTGGTCCCACCGATTCTTTCTATCCGGTGCCACCGAGTTCAAATGTCATAGCCACTGCCACAAACCCTAGGCAAATCGGTCTCATCAATAGGTATCTCGGTCTCACCGAGATGGGATTGTAATCTCTTTGTTTCCCTTCATAATGTTTTGGTCTAACCGAAGTGAGCGATCGGTCCCACCGAGATTGCAATGTAAACTCCCTGTTTCCCTTTCGTAACATTTCGGTCTCACCGAAATGAGCGAATCGGTCCCATCGAGTTTACCTGACCAACTCTCTGGTTAGCTTATTACCAAAATCGGTCTCACCGAGTTTGTGTAATCGGTCTCACCGACATTATGTTATGCCCTAACCCTGACCATATCGGTCCTACTAAGTTGCATATCGGTCCCACCGAAAATCCTAACGGTCACTAGGTTTACTAAATCGGTCCGACCGAGTTTATTGATTTGGTCCCACCGAGTTTGGTAAATTGTGTGTAACGGTTGGATTTTGTGTGGAGGCTATATATACCCCTCCACCTCCTCTTCATTTGTGGAGAGAACCATCAGAACAAACCTACACTTCCAACTTACCATTTCTAAGAGAGAACCACCTACTCATGTGTTGAGGCTAAGATATTCCATTCCTACCATATGAATCTTGATCTCTAGCCTTCCCCAAGTTGCTCTCCACTCAAATCTTCTTTCCACCAGATCCAAATCCCATGAGAGAGAGTTGAGTGTTGGGGAGACTATCATTTGAAGCACAAGAGCAAGGAGTTCATCATCAACGCATCATTTGTTACTTCTTGGAGAGTGGTGTCTCCTAGATTAGCTAGGTGTCACTTGGGAGCCTCCGACAAGATTGTGGAGTTGAACCAAGGAGTTTGTAAGGGCAAGGAGATCGCCTACTTCGTGAAGATCTACCGCTAGTGAGGCAAGTCCTTCATGGGCGACGACCATGGTGGGATAGACAAGGTTGCTTCTTCGTGGACCCTTTGTGGGTGGAGCCCTCTATGGACTCGCGCAACCATTACCCTTCGTGGGTTGAAGTCTCCATCAATGTGGATGTACGATAGCACCACCTATCGGAACCACGACAAAAACATCTGTGTCTCCAATTGCGTTTGAATCCTCCAAACCCTTCCCTTTACATTCTTGCAAGTTGCATGCTTTAATTTCCGCTGCTCATATACTCTTTGCATGCTTGCTTGAATTGTGTGTAGATTGCTTGACTTGTTCAAAGATAGCTAAAATCTGCCAAAGTCTAAAATTCGGAAAAGGTTAAGTTTTTAATTGGTCAAGTAGTCTAATCACCCCCCTAGACATACTTCAAGGTCCTACACACCCCTCTAAGCCGGCCTCTGTGTCGTCCGGGTTAGAACTGGACGGGTCTGCGTCTTCATAGCGTCTTGAGCTTGAAGCCCCCAGGTCATCTTGCGTCGGCTCTTCGTCGATGGTCATCTGGATATTGGCCGAGGTCCAATCGATGCCGGTTAAAGCTTCAAATGGTGCTTCAACATTAAGTATAACAGAAGGATCAAGATCAGGAGCGAAGATATGCTTACACCTTTGCGGAGTAAGGTGTATAACATCATGGGGTGGAAGCTTAATCTTAGCATTATTGCTATCATAAGCCGGCTGGTATCTTGTTCAGATCTAACTCCTGCACAAGTTTACATGCCAAGGGCCACATCTCTCTGGCACATCTATTGAAGTCCTCCTCTTCAAAGATCAACTTGTCATCATTGAACTCTGGACACCCGGCAGCCATTTCTTCCGGGTCAAGCTCTGATTGCCAAGCTTTGGTCCGGCTTAGAGCAACAATGGCTCCTGCGCGGGCGCTGATAACTTAAGTTCTTCAATTTGACCCGTCACAATTGAAAGGTGGTCCAACACAGTCTTGATGAGGGTTGGACGTTTTTTTCCACTTGATAAGGCCACAAGGCTACGCAAAGTTCCAGTGTATAACTGCTCAGTCAATGAATAAGTCACCTTCAATTTTAACAGCATATTTTGACCAAGACTGGCGCTTCTGGGGCATGTTAAGTTTTTTGCACAAGAGTTGCCAGACAGATTAGAGATTTATATATTATGAATCACCAGGCGGGTTAAAGAAATATCAAAACATATGATGAATTGCATATTAAACTTACCAAATATGGCGGCTGACAGATGATGATGAATTGCGTATTAAACTTACCAAAGATGTTGTTTTAAGCCAGATAACTCTTCAATTACTGGTTTAAGCTGAGCCTCAGCATCTTCTGCTCTCTTTAGAAGATTAGCCTTCTAAGTTTCCAAGGCGGCTCTTTCTTCATCAAATTTGGCCTTGATCTTCTTTATATCTTCCAATGATGATTTTAGGCTTAATTCAGCCTTGGCGTGTTCACTTTGCTGAGTTTCCATATTCTTCTTCAGCTCGGCGATGTTTGACTCACCCACATTCAATGCTTACTTCCAAGGGTGACAAGCAATGATTAAGATGGTTAAGTTCATATTCAACAATGGTATTCAAGTCCCAAGCACATTGCAAGCAATATACTTGGCACTTGGGGGCTAATGTAGGTCATTTCAATTTATAAGACCCGGCTCATCTTATCAAGATAAGCCGGCCCTTGGGGGGCTACAGATTTGGTTCTTAAGCAAAGTTTGCAAGATCCGGCCCATCTTATCAAGATAAGCTAGCCCTTGGAGGCTACCTATTTGGTTCTTAACAATGATTTGAAGACCCGGCTCATTTTATCAAGATAAGCCGGCCCTTGGGGGCTACATATTGGAAATTTTTGCACAGTCTAAAGCATACTCATTATCATTCCTATACTTAAAACTTGGGGCTAGTATGGACTGATACGTCTCCGTCGTATCTATAATTTTTGATTGTTCCATGCCAATATTATTCAACTTTCATATACTTTTGGCAACCTTTTATACTATTTTTGGGACTAACATATCGATCCAGTGCCAGTTCCTGTCTGTTGCATGTTTTTTGTTTCGCAGAAACCCAATATCAAAGGAGTCCAAACGGGATAAAAACGGACGGAGATTTTTTGGAATATTTGTGATTTTTAGGAAGTAAAATCAACGCGAAACGGTGTCCGGGGTGGCCACGAGACAGGGGGCGTGCTCTCCCCCCTGGGCGTGCCCTGGACTCTCATGGGCCACCCGTAAGGCGTTTGATGCTCTTCTTTTGGCGCAAGAAAGCTAATTTTACGAGAAAGATCTGGGCGAAAGATTCACCCCAATCGGAGTTACGGATCTCCGGATATTTAAGAAACGGTGAAGGGGTAGAATCTGAGAACGCGGAAACAGAGAGATAGATCCAATCTCGGAGGGGCTCTCGCCCCTCCCACGCCATGGGAGCCAAGGACCAGAGGGGGAAACCCTTCTCATCTAGGGAGAAGGTCAAGGAAGAAGAAGAAGAAGGGGCCCTCTCCCCCTTGCTTCCGATGGCGCCGGAACACCGCCGGGGGCCATCATCATCACCGCGATCTTCACCAACACCGTCGTCATCTTCACCAACATCTCCATCACCTTCCCCCTTCTATCTACAGCGGTCCACTCTCCCGCAACCCGTTGTACCCTCTACTTGAACATGGTGCTTTATGCTTCATATTATTATCCAATGATGTGTTGCCATCCTATGATGTCTGAGTAGATTTCCGTTGTCCTATCGGTGATTGATGAATTGCTATGATTGGTTTGAGTTGCATGTTTTATTATTGGTGATGTCCTGTTGTGCCCTCCGTGTCGTGCAAGCGTGAGGGATTCCTGCTGTAGGGTTTGCAATATGTTTATGATTTTCTTATGGTGGGTTGCGTGAGTGACTGAAACACAAACCCGAGTAAGTAGGTTGTTTGTGTATGGGATAAAAGGGGACTTGATGCTTTAATGCCATGGTTGGGTTTTACCTTAATGAATCTTTAGTAGTTGTGGGTGCTTGCTAGAGTTTCAATCATAAGTGCATAGAATTCCAAGTAAGGGATAATATGTTAGCTTATGCCTCTCCCTCAAATAGAATTGCAATAGTGATTACCGGTCTAGTAACATAGGCAGTTGCTTAGGGACAATTCCACAACTCCTACCACCACTTTTCCACACTCGCTATATTTACTTTATTGCATCTTTATCTAAATAGCCCCTAGTTTATATTTACGTGTTATTTATTATCTTGCAAACCTATCCTATCACACCTACAAAGTACTTATAGTTTCATACTTGTTCTAGGTAAAGCGAACGTCAAGCATGTGTAGAGTCGTATCAGTGGCCGATAGGACTTGGGAGAGTATTTGTTCTACCTTTAGCTCCTCGTTGGGTTCGACACTCTTACTTATCTAAAGAGGCTACAACTATCCCGTATACTTGTGGGTCATCAAGACCTTTATCTGGCGCCGTTGCCGGGGAGTCATAGCATGGGGTGAATATTCTCATGTGTGCTTGTTTGCTTTATCACTAAGTAATTTTTATTTGTTGTTCTAAGTTGTTCTCTATCTTTAGTTATGGATATGGAACGCAAAATACCAAAAAAATTAGCTGTACTTGCTAATCATGAGGATGGGGTAACTCCTAAAACCCTCGATTCTCATTATGCGAAAGATATTGTGTACTACTTTGATAATCCGGAGAAAACCCCATTCAACTTTATAATGGGAGACACGTTGGATCAACGTGAATACTTTAGGGATTCTCGCTCGACACAAAAAGGGAAACTATTATGGGATCAATTTATTATTTTGCGTTGGTATGCTCGTCAACTATGTGTGATGCATGATTATACTTGTTGCTCTAGGGTGGAGGATCCACACCTTCCCTTTTCATGCAAATTCAATGATAATGAAACCTTGGCTTCTTATGCTAATGGTAGATATGACTACTATGATGTGGAACAAATAGAAGAATTTGTTGCTTTTATGGGTGCTTATGAGATTGAATCTATGTTTAAAGCGTTTGATGATTTTGATGATGTAGTTGTAGGCCTGAAAATCTTGCTATACTTAGATATTGCTATGAAAATTATGAATACAATTACTATATTAATGCTTTTATGAAGGAAGTCTCCACTATCCAAGAAGAGACTAATATTTTGCAGGAAGTTATGGAAGAAGAAATTGATGAAACTGTGAGCTCATTGGATGAAAAAGATGATGAGGAGAGCGAAGAACAAAAGGAGGAAGAGCGGATTAGCTACCCGTGCCCACCTTCTAATGAGAGTAACCCTCCAACTCATACATTATTTAATTCCCCTTCGTGCTTACGGAAGGATGATTGCTATGATGATTGCTATGATCCCTTGAATTTGTTTGAAATATCCCTTTTTGATGATGCTTGCTATGCTTGTGGCTAAGATGCCAATATGAATTATGCTTATGGAGATGAACTTGCTATAGTTCCTTATGTTAAACATGAAATTGTTGCTATTGCACCCACGCATGATAGTCCTATTATCTTTTTGAATTCTCCAAACTACACTATATCGGAGAAGTTTGTGCTTATTAAGGATTATATTGATGGGTTGCCTTTTACCGTTGCACATGATAATTTTGATGAATATAATATGCATGTGCTTTCTGCTCCTACTTTCAATTATTATGAGAGAGGAACTCTATCTCCACCTCTTTATGTTTCCAATATGATAGAATTGCAAGAAATTGTTTATACTATGCATTGGCCTTTACTATGTGTGCATGAATTGTTCTTTTATGACATGCTGATGCATAGGAAGAGAGTTAGACTTTGTTTTTGCTTGATATATGTTACTTTTTGCTCACTACTAAATTACAAATCATTGTTAATTAAAATTGGCTTTGATATACCTTGGGATCCGGGTGGATTCATTACTTGAGCACTAAATGCCTAGCTTAATGGCTTTAAAGAAAGCGCTGGCAGGGAGACAACCCGGAAGTTTTAGAGAGTCATTTATTTCTATTGAGTGCTTTCATATAGTTTAAAAACAAAAAAATAAAGAGGGGAACCTAAAAACTTTTCAAAAAGGAAAGTGAAAGTGAGAGAGACAAGCATTGTTGAAGTGGGAGAGCTCCTTGAACTTCGTTCATGCTCACGGAAACTTTGTGAATCTTGATTACAGAAACTTTTCATCAAAAATAATTATACCCTTGTACAATTTCATTGTTTTATAAAAATGATGTGCCAAGGTTTGCCTTTAGGATGTTTACAATGCTTGTTGGTTTGTACGGTGCAGGACAGAAACTTTGGCTGTAGTGCGTGATTTTACATTTTTAGCTGGAACGTCAATTGGTTCTGATTCCTTTTGAAATGTCTTCATATACAACTTTTTTATTTGTCCTAATTTTTGTATAATTGTTACGGTACCAGAAGTATGGTGGATGTTCAGATTGCTACAGACTGTTCTGTTTTTGACAGATTCTGTTTTTGATGCATAGTTTGCTTGTTTTGATGAATCTATCAATTGATATTAGTGGATTAAGCCATGGAAAAGTTATATTACAGTAGACACAATGCAAAAACAAAATTTGAATTGGTTTGCAACAGTACTTAGAGTGGTGATTTGCTTTATTATACTAACGGATCTTACCGAGTTTTCTGTTGAAGTTATGTGTGGATGTAGTGTCTAATCGAGGATGTCTCGTTATGAGGAAAAGGAAGAGAGGAAAGAGCTCAAGCTTGGGGATGCCCGAGGCACCCCAAGTAAATATTCAAGGAGACTCAAGCGTTTAAGCTTGGGGATGCCCCGGAAGGCATCCCCTCTTTCTTCAACAAGTATCGGTATATTTTCGAATTCGTTTCGTTCATGCATTATGTGCAAGTCTTGGAGCATCTTTTGCATTTAGTTTTCATTTTTCTTTTATGCACCATGCTGGTATGAGATATTCCTTGGTTGATTTATAGAATGCTCATTGCACTTCACTTAAATCTTTTGAGTATGGCTTTATAGAATGCTCCATATGCTTCACTTATATCATTTGAAGTTTGGATTGCATGTTTCTCCTTACATAGAGAACCGCCATTTGTAGAATGCTCTTTTGCTTCACTTATATTTGTTAGAGCATGGGCATATCTTTTGTAGAAAGACTTAAACTCTCTTGCTTCACTTATATCTATTTAGAGAGATGACAAGAATTGGTCATTCACATGGTTAGTCATAAAATCCTACATAAACTTGTAGATCGCTGAATATGATATGTTTGATTCCTTGCAATAGTTTTGCAATATAAAGATGGTGATATTAGAGTCATGCTAGTGGGTGGTTGTGGATTGTAGAGACACTTGTGTTGAGGTTTGCAAGTCCCGTAGCATGCACGTATGGTAACCGTTGTGTGACAAATTTGAAGCATGGGGTGTTTCTTTGATTGTCTTCCTTATGAGTGGCGGTTGGGGACGAGCGATGGTCTTTTCCTACCAATCTATCCCCCTAGGGGCATGCGTAGTAGTACTTTGCTTCGAGGGCTAATAAACTTTTGCAATAAGTATATGAGTTCTTTATGACTAATGTGAGTCCATGGATTATACGCACTTTTACCTTTCCATCATTGCTAGCCTCTTCGGTACCGCACATTGCCCTTTCTCACCTCGAGAGTTGGTGCAAACTTCGCCGGTGCATCCAAACCCCATGATACGATAGGCTCTATCACACATAAGCCTCATTATATCTTCCTCAAAACAGCCACTATACCTACCTATCATGGCATTTCCATAGCCATTCCGAGATATATTGCCATGCAACTTCCATCATCATCATATTCATGACTTGAGCATTCATTGTCATATTGCTTTGCATGATCGTAAGATAGCTAGCATGATGTTTTCATGGCTTGTCTGTTTTTTGATGTCATTGCTACGCTAGATCATTGCACATCCCGGTACACCGCCAAAAGCATTCGTATAGAGTCATATCTTTGTCCAGTATCAAGTTGTAATATCGAGTTCTAAGTAAATAAAAGTGTGATGATCATCATTATTAGAGCATTGTCCCCCCAAAAAAAGAAAAAAAAAGTAAGGCCAAAAAGAAAAAAAGAAAGGCCAAAGGAAAAAAAGAAAAAAGAAAAAGAAAAAGAAAAAGAAAATAAAGAAAATAAATAAAAAGGGGCAATGTTACTATCTCTTTTTCCACACTTGTGCTTCAAAGTAGCACCATGTTCTTCATGTAGTGAGTCTCATATCTTGTGCTTCAAAGTAGCACCATGTTCTTCATATAGATTGTCTCCTATGTTGTCACTTTCATATACTAGTGGGAATTTTCATTATAGAACTTGGCTTGTATATTCCAACGATGGGCTTCCTCAAATGCCCTAGGTCTTCATGAGCAAGCAAGTTGGATGCACACCCACTTAGTTTCTTTTGTTGAGATTTCATACACTTATAGCTCTTAGTGCATCCGTTGCATGGCAATCCCTACTCCTCGCATTGACATCAATTGATGGGCATCTCCATAGCCCGTTGATTAGCCGTGTCAATGTGAGACTTTCTCCCTTTTTTTCTTCTCCACATAACCTCCATCATTATATTCTATTCCACCTATAGTGCTATATCCATGGCTTGCGCTCATGTATTGCGTGAGGGTTGAAAAAGCTGAAGCGCGTTAAAAAGTATGAACCAATTACTCGCCTTGTCATCGGGGTTGTGCATGATGGGGGCATTTTGTGTGACGAAAATGAAGCATGGCCAAACTGTGTGATTTTGTAGGGTTAAGCTTGCTTTGGCCTTGTTGTTTTGAAAAGACATGATTGCTTTATTGGTACACTCGAAGTATTTTTATGTCAAATGATAGACTATTGCTTTGAATCACTCGTGTCTTAATATTCATGCCATGATTAGACATATGATCAAGATTATGCTAGGTAGCATTCCACATCAAAAATTATCTTTTTTATCATTTACCTACTCGAGGACGAGCAGGAATTAAGCTTGGGGATGCAGATATGTCTCCGTCGTATCTATAATTTTTGATTGTTCCATGCCAATATTATTCAACTTTCATATACTTTTGGCAACTTTTTATACTATTTTTGGGACTAACATATTGATCCAGTGCCTAGTGCCAGTTCCTGTCTGTTGCATGTTTTTTGTTTCGCAGAAACCCAATATCAAACGGAGTCCAAATGGGATAAAAATGGACGGAGATTTTTTTTGGAATATTTGTGATTTTTCGGAAGTAAAATCAACGCGAAACGGTGTCTGGGGTGGCCACGAGACAGGGGGGCACGCCCTCCCCCTAGGCGCACCCTGGACTCTCGTGGGCCACCCATAAGGCAGTTGACTCTCTTATTTTGGTGCAAGAAAGCTAATTTTATGAGAAAGATCTGGGCAAAAGATTCACCCCAATCGGAGTTACGGATCTCCGGATATTTAAGAAACGGTGAAGGGGTAGAATCTAAGAACGCAGAAACAGAGAGATAGATCCAATCTCGGAGGGGCTCTCGCCCCTCCCACACCATGGGAGCCAAGGACCAGAGGGGAAACCCTTCTCCTGTCTAGGGAGAAGGTCAATGAATAAGAATAAGAAGGGGGGCCCTCTCCCCCTTGCTTCCAATGGCACCGGAACGCCGCCGGGGGCCATCATCATCACCACGATCTTCACCAACACTGCCATCATCTTCACCAACATCTCCATCACCTTCCCCCTTCTATCTACAGCGGTCCACTCTCCCGCAACCCGCTGTACCCTCTACTTGAACATGGTGCTTTATGCTTCATATTATTATCCAATGATGTCTTGCCATCCTATGATGTCTGAGTAGATTTCCGTTGTCCTATCGGTGATTGATGAATTGCTATGATTGGTTTGAGTTGCATGTTTTATTATTGGTGTTGTCCTAATGTGCCCTCCGTGTCGCGCAAGCGTGAGGGATTCCCGCTGTAGGGTTTGCAATATGTTTATGATTTGCTTATGGTGGGTTGCATGAGTGACTGAAACACAAACCCGAGTAAGTAGGTTGTTTGCGTATGGGATAAAAGGGGACTTGATGCTTTAATGCTATGGTTGGGTTTTACCTTAATGAATCTTTAGTAGTTGTGGATGCTTGCTAGAGTTCCAATCATAAGTGCATAGAATTCCATGTAAGGGATGATATGTTAGCTTATGCCTCTCCCTCAAATAGAATTGCAATAGTGATTACCGGTCTAGTAACATAGGCAGTTGCTTAGGGACAATTCCACAACTCCTACCACCACTTTTCCACACTCACTATATTTAATTTATTGCATCTTTATCTAAACAGCCCCTAGTTTATATTTACGTGTTCTTTATTATCTTGCAAACCTATCCTATCACACCTACAAAGTACTTCTAGTTTCATACTTGTTCTAGGTAAAGCGAACGTCAAGCGTGCGTAGAGTCGTATCAGTGGCCGATGGGACTTGAGAGAGTATTTGTTCTACCTTTAGCTCCTCATTGGGTTCGACACTCTTACTTATCGAAAGAGTCTACAACTATCCCGTATACTTGCGGGTCATCATGGACATATACATATGCAAGGTTAAAGAGGAGTTGGATATCTTCATACCTCTTATTTTCGCATCATCAACTTAACTAACCCGGCCTCCATGTCATGGCTTGTGTGAAGGTGTCTTAAATAGCCCGCGTACATCTCACTTGCATTGAATGAGGAGTAGCTCTCCAGATCCAATTTGGCCTTGCCCTTCTCCAATGAGGGTATTTCTTCCTAAGTGGAGTTCTTGGTTAGCACTCTGGAGACCTCGGGAGCCTTAAAGACTAACCCAGTAATAGCAATGTCATCAACATCAGCAGTAGCAGGGCTCTTGTTAGTTGACTTGGCAGGAGTGGGCGGCTTAGGACTTGGCGGGTCATGACTGGCGGCCAGGTTAATCTCAGTGTCCATTGGCTCAGAGACTGCAGCGTCAATTTGCGGAGGCGGCTCATTATGTTGATTAACAGGTTCTTCGGGGTCTTGGATGGGGGCCTCGGGGATTTCCATCGCTTGCTTCTCTAGCTCAGAAACTTCGGGGGCTTTGGAAGAACCTCCCACCTTTTGCTTCTTGCCAGTCTTGGCCTTGGCACTGTGACAAAGATATGAAAGTTTATGAGCATATCACCACAAGTTCTTTATCAACAAATGAAAACATTTACCCCTGGGCAACAATGAAGACGGGCATTTGGGTTCCACTTGAGTCGCCAGATGATGGTGGCGTTCCCTGATAGATGGAATCGGAAGGAGTAAGAGGCTGACGCATGAGACCGGCCTTTGGAAGGGATAGAGTCAAACTATGAGGCACCTCATTACGACGCTTGCGAGGAGCCGATGTGTTGGATAAGCCGGCCACAAGATCTTCAGATCCGCCGCTCCGGGTCAGGCGCTTTGACTCATGTTGCTGCATCTTCAAAAGAAAATAGGGGTCCAAATGAGTAAGAGGATGAGAAAATCTTACTTTCAGATGACCCGCCGTGTTTTCTTTCTTGGCAAAGGTTCTTAGTTGGAGGAGACATGAATTACCTCTGCTACATCGGCGTGGCTCGTCTCACTTCGTCCTGACAGGAATCAACATCAATAAGTTCCATAAAGAAAAGGCCAAGGGATTCAAGTTCTACCTCCGAGTCATCTAGCTCGAAAAGCTCTTGTGTTGTTTGTTTCTTGCGGCGACTCGTGCCACGAGATTTCGCTACCCGAGTCTTCTTTGTGGGTGGGGCAGTTGTTACCTTCTTCCTCCAAAAAGGAGAGTCGGCCAGTATACATATGAACATAAGAAATAGTTAAAAGGGTATGAAGCACAAGAGATAGACAAACAAAATGAAGTTTTGAACACTTACAGGAGGAGCCGGGTTAAGAGTGCAGAAAGGGTTCAGTTCCGCTTTGCTGCAATTTTCTAGTGTTTCCCCAAGCAGTGACTTAACTGTGTCATTGATATCTTTATTAGTCAAGCATGTTTAATTGAAATGTTTTGAGTCCTTTGTATCACTGGTATATTGGCACATTAAACCACCGCGCCAGCTTAGTGGTAAAATCCTACATGCGACCCAGCAGCGGACCAGATCAATTACAGTTAAGCCTTTGGCGATCAAAGCCCTTATCTTTGAAAATGTAGAGGCATACTGGCCGTGCTTGGCGGCAGTCAATCAACCTGGAAGCACGCCATTGGTGGTGAGCCAGTAGGGGTGGTAACCCAGCAAGGGGTTTTCTCCAGCTGGGGAGGTGTCCCTGCAATAGAACCAAGTATAGTTCCAGTCCTTGGGATGGCTGGGTAGTGCGGCTGAGGGAAAGGTTACATCTCACCGCCTTTGAATGGAAACGCCTCCAAGATCAAGACTGGGCCCATCTGACATCTCAATCTGGCGGTTGATATAAAAGTAATCTCGGAAGAGGTCAATAGTGGGCTCTTCTCGAAGTTACACTTCGCAAAACACTTGAAAGTAGCATTGATTGGAGACGGAGTTGGGACCGATGTCTTGGGGGTGAAGGTTGTAAAAATACAGAGCGTCTTGGAAGAATTTTGACCCGAGCGGTGAAAAGCCACGGAGAAGATGATCCGAAAAAATGAAAACTTCACCCTCTCCGGGTTGAGGAGTTGTTTCAGGACTCAGAACCCCGCCAGTGAATAACCTCTTTAGCTGGCAAGACCCCCATGTCCATATACTCGTTTAGTGAGAGCTCGGAGACTCTGGAGGCAACACAATCGCAAGAAGTAGGAGTCTTAGTCATGATTAACCGGTTTAAAAGGTTGCGACCAAGGAGTAAGAGTACGACGGGTTAAATTTCCAATGGTAAGCCGCCCAAGTGGTTATACGATTATTTCAGCAATTATAAGGTAGTTGTGGATAAAAAAACTACATATTATGATGAACCATTAAGGAATTATGAGCCTCCCTAGTCATGGAATGGAGTAATTATCAAGCGATGAGAATATGGCGGGTTAAGTTGTGAAAGTATGAGTCGGCAGCATGTTGGTGGGTTACAAATTCATTATTAAGCCGCCCAAACAATGAAGGGCGGATCAATTATCTACAGATCCAAGATTGTGAAATTTTTCTAAATATGGAGCAAACAAGTTTCGTTGATTGCAGCTATATTTACAGATCTACAATAGTTCATAAAGGGTGAATAATTGCTAAACCTAAAGCACTGTAGTGGAAAAATTATCAAACTGTGTATTGATTCTGAAAGGAAGGGGTCTATTCTAGATACAAGAGGAAAGCCAAAATTGCCACATCACTCTAGCATTATTGGATTGAAGTATGGGTTCTATATGCGGGCTGGATGAACTTGGATAAACACTGATGAACTCCATGAACTCGGGTGCCCTAATGTGGATCTGAGCAGGGGGAAGAACAATACCTGACGATGTTGGTGAAGAGCGAACGAGCACCGCAGATCACTGGTCCCAACAGGTCGATGCAGCGGCCTTGACAGAGTTGCTGGTGAAGCTTGGCTAGGGCGGTGGATCTCCAGTTGCGACGTACGATGCGAGGAATAAGCAGAGAAGGTGATGGGGGTAAAAAGTGAAAAGGCAGGCCCCCGTCCCTATTTATAAGGGAAAAGATGGAATAGTGAAATGGCATGCGCGAAGATCGAGGAGGCATAATAATTACTATACATGAGGGGCGCCTCGATTTTCAGAATGAATGGTTAATGCAAAGATCCGTTGTGACGTCATGAGGTTTTTTATGAATTTAATAACATGACGTCATCTTTTCTTTGTGGCGGGTCTTGAAGATCTATTCAAGGTTGAAGTATTATAAGAACTAAATAAGAATCGCCAACCAAAGAGTGAAGATTGACATGAACATGTTCAAATCAATCTGGGGCCTAATGCTGGGGATATAACCCACGGCGTGACCCGCCCAGGAGGGGCCGGGTTACACTGTTGGTGACCTAGTAATAAAGTTAAGAAGGCCCAAGAAGTTAATACCTCAGAGCCTGGAGGCGGCTTATGGTGCGGGCCAGATGAAGGCCCAAGACCCGGAAATGGAGCATGACCCGGAGGTGTAAGCCACCTAACGCATTGTATGACCCGGCCTGGACTCTTGTAAGCCCAGGGCCTTCGACCTGTGTATATAAAGGCGAGACCCTATGGCGGGTTAGACTTAAGTTACAATCAATTGAGAGCTAGGTTAAGCGATTCTGCTCCCTTGTAATCGATACTCAATCAATACAACACAAAGCAGGAAGTAGGATTTTACCTCGTTGGTAAGGGGCCGAACCTGGGTAAACTCGTGTCTCTCATCCCGTTCAATCCCTTTAAGATAATCATCGTAGCCATGGTCTTGCACCTAAGTCCTTTCACGAGGGCATCTGCCGTGACAAAACCATGACATATGGCAAAAAGAAACCATGTGTCTAGCTCATGACATGTAGATTAATAGGATGCAAATAGATTAGTATGGCCATAATATGTCTTTTTTTAAAGACCAGAATATGTCTTTTGACCTGTCTAGATTAAAAATGCATATAGTTGGAATAATATTTATTGAGCAGATAGCTAAACATTGCTAATGTGTACTTTCTAAGCTCGGCTAACTCTACAGATAACAACAATTGTACATTATAGACATCTATGCATTTTAGATGCAGTAGCTATTCTCAGTTTCTCACCCATGGTGATATTTCATGGAATTTTCAACTGTACCTGAATTAATTCTGAAGCTATTTTACGTGTAAATGTCAATATAGTAAGACCTGAAACAAGATAATTCACACCTGCTTTATGTTCACCAGCACGCTCAATGTTTTCCTTTCATAAGTCATAACCTGAATAATCTCATGATTCATCAAGTAACCAATACTGTGGGGAAAAGTACATGGGAATAGAAAATAGTAGTTGTAGTACCTATTAACAGATCCACCAATTGCTACCAGAACTAAATAAGCTCAACTCACATCAACCTGAACCTGGACCTGAAGAGTTTTGAAGGCAGAGGGGAAGGTGTAACTTAGATTTGAAGGACACGAATGTCCAGATATAAAATGGCCCCATATATATCCTCTTTAACTGTGAAGTCCCAAAAAGCAGAATTGGTTGTGCAGAGCAAGTATCAAACACTTGGGAAGCCCTAATGGTAATACTCTCTCAAGAGATTATTATAAAGCACACAAAGCAGAAGACAGAAGGATGCCAGATCGACGTGGACACATCTGCATAAGATGAAGCTTGACATAATGATGAGAACCCACGGTGAGAACTGAGAAGGCCACATGTGCAATGGAGGAGCTGCTTTGTTCTGCTGCCAGAACATCGGAGAGCATGAGGCGACAGAGCATATTATACAAGCACACGAACTCAAGCAGGTATATAGGCTTCCAAAGCAATAACATACGTACCTTCACTAATCAATGCCATGAGTGGCGCACATCAATCATTATGAAGGCTTCCACAAACATATGCTTCAGTGCTTCCTTTTTGTGAAAGATTGCTTCAATGATTCCTTCAATAACGGCAGATCAAACATTGATCTGATTCTATCATGCCGTTTCACATGTTTCTACCGCTTCAGTTGCCGCGTTGGCCGGCCGATCAGTAAGGCCATCTGTCGTTCGCTCAACCACCATCTCTGTCTTATATTGGAATTTTTTTCTCTCCCTTTTTTGTCCTGAGTGGGCCAAAGTGTAGATTGGACTATTGATTTGCTCGGTGGGCTTTGTCGGATGCTAGGCCTGATAACCCACAAGTCTAGGGGATTCCAACAGCTTTCGAGGGTAGAGTATTCAACCCAAATTTATTGATTCGACACAAGGGGAGCCAAAGAATATTCTTAAGTATTAGCGGTTGAGTTGTCAATTCAACCACACCTGGATAACTTAGCATCTGCAGCAAAGTATTTAGTAGCAAAGTAGTATGATAGTAATGGTAACAGTGGCAAAAGTAAAGATGACAGTTTTGTAGTAGTTGTAACAGTAGCAACGGAAAAGTAAATAAGCGAAGCACAATATGTGAAAAGCTCGTAGGCATTGGATCAGTGATGGATAATAAAGTCGGATGCAATTCCTCATGTAATAGCTATAAAATAGGGTGACACAGAACTAGCTCCAGTTCATCAATGTAATGTAGGCATGTAGTTCGAATATAGTCATACGTGCTTATGGAAAAGAACTTGCATGACATCTTTTGTCCTACCCTCTCGTGGCAGCGGGGTCCTAATAGAAACTAAGGGATATTAAGGCCTATTTTTAATAGAGTACCGGACCAAAGCATTAGCACTTAGTGAATACATGAACTCCTCAAACTATGGTCATCACCGAGAAGTATCCCGATTATTGTCACTTCGGGGTTGTCGGATCATAACACATAATAGGTGACTATAGACTTGCAAGATAAGATCAAGAAATCACATATATTCATGAAAATATAATAGGTTCAGATCTGAAATCATGGCACTTGGGCCCAAGTGACAAGAATTAAGCATAGCAAAGTCATAGCAACATCAATCTTAGAACATAGTGGATACTAGGGATCAAACCCTAACAAAACTAACGTGATTACATGGTAAATCTAATCCAACCCATCACCGTCCAGCAAGCCTACGATGGAATTACTCACGCATGGCGGTGAGCATCATGAAATTGGTGATGGAGGATGGTTGATGATGATGACGGTGACGAATCCCCCTCTCCAGAGCCCCGAATGGACTCCAAATTAGCCCTCCCAAGAGAGATTAGGGCTTGGTGGCGGCTCCGTATCATAAAACGCGATGAAACTTTCTCTCTTATTTTTTTCTCCATGAAACGGAATATATAGAGTTGGAGTTGAGGTCGGTGGAGCATCAGGGGGCCCATGAGACAGGGGGCGTGCCCAGGGGGAGGGGGCGCGCCGCCCACCCTCGTGGACATGGTGTGGGCCCCCTGGCCTTGATTCTTTCGCCAGTATTTTTATATTTTCCAAAAGTTATCTCCGTGGATTTTCAGGTCATTCCGAGAACTTTTGTTTTCTGCACAATAAACAACACCATGGCAGTTCTGCTGAAAACAGCGTCAGTCCGAGTTAGTTTCATTCAAATCATGCAAGTTAGAGTCCAAAACAAGGGCAAAAGTGTTTGGAAAAGTAGATAAGTTGGAGATGTATCAACTCCCCCAAGCTTAAACCTTTGCTTGTCCTCAAGCAATTCAGTTGATAAACTGAAAGTGATAAAGAAAAACTTTTACAAACTATGTTTGCTGTTGTTGTTGTAAATATGTAAAGCCAGAATTCAAGTTTTCAGCAAAGATTATGAACTAACCATATTGACAATAACACTTAGGTCTCATATTTACTCATATCAATGTCATAATCAGCTAGCGAGCAATAATAATAAATCTTGGATGACAACACTTTCTCAAAACAATCATAATATGATATAACAAGATGGTATCTGCTAGCGCTTTCTGAAACCGCAAAACATAAATGCAGAGCACCTTTAAAGATCAAGGACTGACTAAACATTGTAATTCATGGTAAAAGAGATCTAGTCAAGTCATACCCAATATAAACTAATGGTAATGAATGCAAATGACAGGGTGCTCTCTAGTGGGTTCCTTTTAATAAGAAGGTGATGACTCAACATAAAAGTAAATAGATAGGCCCTTCGCAGAGGGAAGCAGGGATTTGTAGAGGTGCCAGAGCTCGATTTTAAAATAGAGAGGAATAACATTTTGAGCGGTATACTTTCACTGTCAACACAACAACTATGAGATGGCGATATCTTCCATGCTACATACATTATAGGTGGTTCCCAAACAGAATGGTAAAAGTTTATACCCCCCACCACCAACAAGCATCAATCCATGGCTTGCTCGAAAAAACGAGTGCCTCCAACTAGCAACAGCCCTGGGGGAGTTTTGTTTAATTATTTTGATTTGCTTTGATCTTTTTGATAATGGGATTGGGCATCCCGGTTACCAGCCATTTTCTCGTGAATGAGGAGAGGAGTCCACTCCTCTTGAGAATAACCCACCTAGCATGGAAGATACAGACAACCCTAGTTGAAACATGAGCTGCTCAAGCATACAAAACAGAATTTCATTTGAAGGTTTGGAGTTTCGCACATACAAATTTACTTGGAACGGCAGGTAGATACTGCATATAGGAAGGTATGGTGGACTCATATGGAATAACTTTGGGGTTTATGGAGTTTGGATGCACAAGCAGTATTCCCGCTTAGTATAGGTGAAGGCTAGCAAAAGACTGGGAAGCGAACAACTGAGAGAGCGACAACAGTCATGAACATGCATTAAAATTAATCTACACCAGGTACAAACATGAGTAGGATATAATCCACCATGAACATAAATATCGTGAGGGCTATGTTGATTTGTTTCAACTACATGCGTGAACATGTGCCAAGTCGAGTCACTCAATTTATTCAAAGGAGGATACCATCCCATCATACCACATCATAACCATTTTAATAGCATGTTGGCACGCAAGGTAAACCATTATAAACTCATAGCCAATTAAGCATGGCATAAGCAACTATAATCTCTAAATGTCATTGCAAATATGTTTACTTCATAATAGGCTGAATTAGGAACAATGAACTCATCATATTTACAAAAACAAAAGAGGTCGAGTTCATACCAGCTTCGCTCATCTCAATCAGTCCATCATATGTCGTCATTATTGCCTTTCACTTGCACGACCGAACGGTGTGTATAATAATAATAGTGCACGTGCATTGGACTAAGCTGGAATCTGCAAGCATTCAATTCAAGAGAGAAGACAAAGTAATATGGGCTCTAGGTTAATTCAACAATCATGCATATGAGAGCCACTAAACATTTTCAATATGGTCTTTTACTCTTGACCCCCAAAGGAAAGAAGAGAAAATAAAACTATTTACACGGGAAATCTCCCAACAAGTAAAAGAAGAACGAGAAAACTTTTTGAGTTTTCATTTTAATTACTACTACAAGCATGGAAATTAAACTAACTAATTTTTTGGTTTTTCTTAAGGTTTAACAAACACACAAGAAGAAAACTAGAAAAAGAAATTAAACTAGCATGGATAATACAATGAAAGAGTATGAGCACCGACAACTAGAATAGTGAGTGAACATGAATGTAAAGTCGGTGAGAAATACGTACTCCCCCAAGCTTAGGCTTTTAACCTAAGTTGGTCTAATGCCAAGGACCGTGGCTACTCTCCCCGGTATACTGAGGAGTGTCATCATGATACCACTGGCTAGCGATCTCCTCCGGATCCCACTGATAAGATGATGGACGATAAGGGTCCAGTGGAGGTTCCGGCTTAGGCTCTAGAGCGGATGTCTGGCCTCGATGAGCATACACCGCTTCTGGCAAGACAAGATAATTATCTGCAGTTAAATCAAACAACAGAGGTGCAGGCAGGGTAATAATCTCATTGTGTTTCTTATTAAATCTCAGGTTATACAGAAGCATCTTGCCTTTGTTGTCAATAATAAACTCATGAGCTACCATGCTCCTGTAATCTAAAAAGGAAAGAGGCAGCATTGTCTCTTCTTTCTCATAATGCCTAATAGGTATCTCGAAATGTTTAGCCAGGTGTGCAACATAGATACCTCCAAAGATGGGGCCCTTTGTACGGTTTAGGCTTAGCCGTTTAGCAATAACGGCACCCATACTAAAATTGTTATCACTGATGAAGCCATGTACCTAGGGTAGGGTCATGGACCTGTCCAAGATACCCTCCCCAAGGAAATCTCTAGAAGAAACTACCTTTCAGTCGACCTGGAAGGATTCCACTCGACGGACTCGAAGACACTCGACCATGAAGCCACTCACTCGACCATCAGGAGATATAAAGTCACTCTGCACAGGAACGGTCTGTCATTAAGTAGTATTTATGGTCATCATAGCACTTTATGTATGGCGTTACCAGTAATGCCAGGTCTTAATGTACCTTAAACCCTGCATAACTGAGGGCCGGAGGGGTCTGGAGGACTCTATATAAGCCACCCCCCTCCTCAGTGTAGAGGGTTCGCACCCTTGTAACTTATACGCACGTAATCTAGTCGACCGCCTCCGGGCTCCGAGACGTAGGGCTATTACTTCCTCCGAGAAGGGCCTGAACTCGTAAACATCTTGCGTATACAACTACTCCATAGCTAGGATCTTGCCTCTCCATTCCTACCCCCCTATTCTACTGTCAGACTTAGAACCACGACAATCACCAAACAAGGCATGGAACAGAATAATAATATCAGGAACACTGAAGTTTACACTATTTCAACGACCAATTAAGCATCGACTAGCAAATATGGCAAAATAGCGTAAGACAGGAAAATGTATGCTAGTGATTCTCGCATCAGAACCCTTTTTTGGATCCCCTGTAGTAATGGTGTTAACAAAACCATCCACATCTTTACGATGTGGTTCATCTAAGCTGCCCTCAAAGGGTATTCTACACACCGTGCAAAAATTACGTAATGACATTTCCTTGAACTCATCATATAAATGAAATGATACTGAAGGAGGTGAATTCTTGGGAAAATAATAAAAGTTTTGCACGACAATATTGGTGAGTAAGAGATACTGATCGGTTCGGTCGTGGAGGAAGTTGGTGAGGCCCGCATTTTCAACCAAAGAATAAAAGTCTTCATAAATCCCGGCTTCTCTCAAGAAATTATCACAAGTCCATTCACACGGCCATACTTCCGCTACGCGAGGAAGATTATACTTGGCCTTTCCCTTCTCTTTAGCTTGTTTATCCTTGAGGCCCTGGCTAGAAGAGCCCCTCAAAAATCTCCTTATCATTTTCTGAAAATTTCTGAATTTTTTAGTAACTTCAAAATAAAAGTGAATCAAACTAGACAAGATTGATAGCAACTACTCCCACAAGTGCCTAGAGCCTATATCATGCATTAGAATTACTTGGGACCTCATAAATTTGTCATACAAGCTCAAGAACAGGGTCACCTATGCAGCAAAAATTTGCCATGAATAAAGCACTAGAACAAAAACTAATTGGACCAATGGAGGAGTCACATACCAAGCAACAATCTCCCAAAGCAGTTTTGTGAATGGAGCTTTGAGCAAGGAGATCGAAAATCGCAGCAAAATGAGCTAGAACTCGTGCTTGAGCTGGATGGGGATTTTTTTTGGGAGGAAGATGGAGTGTGTGGATGCAGTAACAAGTGGGGGGCACCATGGGCCCATGAGACAGGGGCGCGCCCAGAGGGTGTGGGCGCGCCCTCCACCCTCGTGGCTAGGTGCTTGCCCCCCTGCTGTGTTCTCATTTCCTAAAATCCTAAAATATTCCATAAAAATCATATTAAATTTGTAGGGCATTTGGAGCACTTTTATTTTTGGGATATATTTTTATTGCACGGATAATTCGGAAAACAGACAGATAATACTATATTTGCTTTATTTTATTCTAAATAACAGAAAGTAAAAAGAGGGTACAGAAGGTTGTGCCTTCTAGTTTCATCCATCTCATGATCATCAAAATGAATCCACTAACAAGGTTGATCAAGTCTTGTTAACAAACCCATTCCGACTAACACGGAACCGGAGAAATTTCGAATAACACTAGGTTACCTCAATGGGGATATGGACATCCCCAACAATAAGAATATCATACTTTTTCTTGACAGTAGGAAGAGGAAATTCAAAACCTCCAATAATGACAGTTGGAATTTTTCCAATAGAATTGATACTATGAACTTGGGGTTGTTTCCTCAGAAAGTGTACCGTATGCTCATTACCATTAACATGAAAAGTTACATTGCCTTTGTTGCAATCAATAACAGCCCCTGCAGTATTCAAAAATGGTCTACCAAGGATAATCGACATACTATTGTCCTCGGGAATATCAAGAATAACCAAGTCCGTTAAGATAGTGACATTTGCAACCACAACAGGCACATGCTCACAAATACCGATAGGTATAGTTGTTGATTTATCAGCCATTTGCAAAGATATTTCAGTAGGTGTCAACTTATTCAATTCAAGTCTATGATATAAAGAGAGAGGCATAACACTAACACCGGCTCCAAGATCACATAAAGCAGTTTTAACATAATTTCTTTTAATGGAGCATGGTATAGTTGGTACCCCTGGATCTCCAAGTTTCTTTGGTATTCCACCCTTAAAAGTATAATTAGCAAGCATGGTGGAAATTTCAGCTTCTGGTATCTTTCTTTTGTTTGTAATGATATCCTTCATATATTTACATAAGGATTTAATTTAAGCATATCAGTTAAGCGCATACGTAAGAAGGTGGGTGTCGGTGTCAAAACCGGCGGATCTCGGGTAGGGGGTCCCGAACTGTGCGTCTAGGCGGATGGTAATAGGAGACAAGGGACACGATGTTTTACCCAGGTTCGGGCCCTCTTGATGGAGGTAAAACCCTACGTCCTGCTTGATTGATATTGATGATGTGGGTATTACAAGAGTAGATCTACCACGAGATCAAGGAGGCTAAACCCTAGAAGCTAGCCTATGGTATGATTGTTGTTCGTCCTATGGACTAAAACCATCCGGTTTATATAGACACCGGAGAGGGCTAGGGTTACACAGAGTCGGTTACAATGGTAGGAGATCTACATATCTGTATCGCCAAGCTTGCCTTCCACGCCAAGGAAAGTCCCATCGGGACACGGGACGAAGTCTTCAATCTTGTATCTTCATAGTCTTGGAGTCCGGTCGATGATGACAGTTCGGCTATCCGGACACCCCCTAGTCCAGGACTCCCTCAGTAGCCCCTGAACCAGGCTTCAATGACGACGAGTCCGGCGCGCATATTGTCTTCGGCATTGCAAGGCAGGTTCCTCCTCCGAATAATTTATAGGAGATTGTGAACACCAGGATAGTGTCCGGCTCTGCAAAATAAATTCCACATACCACCGTAGAGAGAATAATATTTACACAAGTTCAATCTGCTGACGTATTTTGTGGCGTGACGTCACACCACAACCAAGCCTTTACTTGAATCGTTTTTATTATACCACCTCCGCGCGTTTAGCGAAGCGGTTTCTGTCGTGGAATTAACATGTCAGATGTCCTTAGTGTCAGGACTTAGTCGCGAGGCCAACGCATCTATGTGGTAGCTTGAGAGGGGTTGAGCGGAATCGAGAGATGCAACATAAGACAAGGGTTTAGACAGCTTCGGGCCCCGGGAAACATCATCCGGTAAAAACCCTACATGTTGTTTGAGGCTAGATCTCATTATCATCACGAGGGAGTCGCCGTAAACCGGCTCTCCTCTAGTTGTGTCTAGCCCTAGAGATTGTTTCTTCTTGCTTGTAGCTTGTCGCTTGTCGCTTGTCCCTCTTTGGGGAGCCCTGCCCCTCCTTATATATGTTGAAGGGGCGGGTTACATGTGGAGTCCTATTAGGATTAGGACTAGTCTATCTCTAATACAAACCGGATACAAGTCCAGGTCTTAACTCCTTGTAAGACAAATATTCTTTATGTCTTTCCTCTTAAACTGGCCCACCATAGTATGAACCGGCCTTCATGAACCGCCCGTTGGGCCACCAGGTCTTGTCGCTCCTCGCACCCGCCTGCCGGATTACCAATGAGTCGTGAACCGCCAGGTCCAAACGGGTCGTCGGTGAACCGCCAAGTGTCAGCGGGGTCTCAAATAAACCGCCAAGTCCGGCCGGGTTATACTTCCGGCCGGTTTACGCCGCGGGGTATATCCCCGACATTAGCCCCCAGTTTAAGTTGGATTTATCCATGTTAAACTGATCCTGTGAAATAAACACAAGAACAAACTTGACAGATTATGCTCCGGGTTAAGAATTCTTGTAAACCGGCATCTGATCATCCTTAAATCCTTGTCATTTCCTCCTTCTAGAAAATCCGAGTCAATAGACCAGTTTCATAACCAATTTGCTTGTAGAAAATATTTTGTAAATAAAGAATCCATTTGAATTGGCCTTCAATGCTCTGACTTGACAAAAATAACGGCCCTTGAAATCCTCATCTGATCTTCAGCCGGTTTAAGAATGTAGAACTTGCCGGTTTATAAATATTAATTGCACCGGATCATACTTGTAATCAACATCCAGCTTGAAAATATACCTCTTATATGACTATCACTTGTAGCCCTCAAGTCTTAAGAAGGTAGCATAGCAACAGCTTAAGACTTGCTTCAATGTAAATATCACATTCTTGAAGAAATCCAGTTTGTTCATCTCAATCACTAGTCAGAATTGAGTATTCCACATATGTAGCCCCCAAGTGCCTGGTTGTCATGCTTGCAGCAACCTGGGACTTGTAATTACCTGATGCTCATAAAAACTTCAACCAGTGTAGCCCCCAAGGGCCGGGTCATTATGCAATAATGAGCAGGGACTTTGTAGGTATAATCATGTAGAGTTGAGCAATGATGTGTAGCCCCCATCATGGAACTTGAATCCACGACCACAAGGTTAAGAGCCTTGTGCTTTACCAACTGAGCAGTGGACCCTTCAATATAATGAATAAAAAGCTTTTGTACCTTCAACTGTTGACAGGAGCAATTGGTAGCCCCCAAGGGCCGACTTCTTATAATGTGATGAGTCGGGTCTTCAATAATATGAGCAAAAAATTACTTTGCATTAGCCCCCAAGTGTCATGGTGCATGCTTGCAGTGACATGAGACTTGCATGTAATCTTAATTTGAATAATGTAGCCCCCAAGTGCTGGATCGTAAGCCTGCAGCGACTCGGGACTATTCCTTCCATCGTAGAATAAATCATATCCTTTGATAAAATAATAGCCATTGTGCTAAAGCGACTTTGAAAACCTCAATAATACCGGTTATTAATAACCATAATAAAATCCAGCCATGTTGGCTATTCAAGATAATATAATCCGGTATGAAAACCTTATTCATTCAATATCATAATGAAAATTCAGCCAAGTTTGGCTATTTGAATAATATAACCCAATCATATATAAGCGCATGATTCCAAAGGCGCAATCCAAATATATACTGGCGACTTATAGTCCAAAGCCAGGCCGGTTTAATAAACACCGGATAATTTCTCATCATATACTGGCGACTTATCGTCTTAAAGCCAGGCCGGTTTAATAAACACCGGATAATTTATCATCATGCTTTATTCAACCTGTCTCTGCATACAACAAGTTTAAAGTGTCCTCGCGGTTTACCGCCGGACGGGTCATAATGCCCAACATATAACCCAGGTTTATAACCAAGGCTGCACTTAAGAATAATCAATGAAATATATCATACCTGTGACATTGAATCACATCATTGGTTTACCAACTTTTTGTAGTAAGAGTGATAACCCCAATCTTGAGTAATGATAACTCCTTTCATACTATGCCGATTGATGATAAACCGTACCGGGTTGTGATAAACACCGGTTTAACCATATGTAATACTGGCGACTCATAGTCAAACCAGACCGGGCTGATAGTCTCTGGATTATAACTTGATCCTGTATTGACAACTTGTAATTGAAAGTCAAGCCGGGTTAATGAACGCCGGTTTACTCCATAATAGGATGGTAATAGAAAATCAAACCGGGCAGATAGTCTCCGGATTAGGATTTGACCGTGTTCCGCCAATTTGTAATTGACAGTTTGAAACGGATTAACAATGTTGGTTTAAAAACGCAACAAAAATCAAATAACAGTTATGAAAAAATATGGAAGCAAAGGCAATGATAAGACCATTTGCAAAAAACATGCTTTACTGAGCTGATCAGATGGTGTTACCATGGTCGGACAGGACCAAGCCCCCAATAGGAGTGACAATGGTTCAAGTCAGCCAGGTCCCCAACTAAAATCGTGGCATTATGCCGATCAAGTGGCGTGGCAATGGTTCGGGTTCGACCAAGCCCCCAAGTGACTCTGTGGCCTTAGGTCGATCAAGAGGCGTGACTGGTTCAGACTTGACCATGTCCCCAAGTGATCTAGTGGCTTTCGCCTATCAAGAGGTGTTGCATTGGTTCGGACACGACCAAGGCCCCAAGTGATATCACAAAGCTTTTTTTGAAAAGCAAATTTCAAGGGGTAAACCGGAGGCCGCTCTAAGACAGAACAACTCCATGTAACCACACATGATAGGAAAAAGACAGAGACCCCGCTTTATGAAGCAGAAGCCCCCATGTGATCAATAATGTGTTAGGCCAATAAGGCAGGATACCCATGTTTGAACCGCGCATCATGGCAGCAGGTCCTCTTCGGTAATTTTTAACTTTTTTTGCAAGAAATAAATTCTTCTTGAACCGGGATCTTGAACCGGATATTGAGAGCTTCAAAGCTTTGTGGGAGACATCTTCCCCTTGAGCCGGATATTAAACCGGAATCCTTCTTTTTAAGCCGGAAATTTTCTAACGGCCTTTAAGTTTGCACCAATATGGCGGTTTAGGGTCCTGCATTAGACAACTTTGCAAACCGGAGTAATTGCTCTTTTAAAGAAGGCAATATGTAATATAAAATATATTGGATGGATTTCACCTGATATATCATGCCAGGGGTTATCCACCGTGGAGTTGATGATCACCATGGTGAAGCTGAAATTAATCACGACCGAATCGGCCACGGCGTTGTAAACCGGTGCGGACGAGCGAGTCAATCGCATGCACAGTCCCGGCTAGTTGATGTAGACCAGGTTGCGATAGACGGACGACGAAAGACGGCCGTGACTTCAGAGGCGACATAAACAGATGAGTCGCCCGCCGTGCTGTAAGCCGGTGCGGAAGGGAGAGTCGGCCGCGGCATTTGTAAATTAGTGCGGACCGATAATTCGGGCGCGGCAGCGGCAGTCGGTGCAGGTGCGAGAGTTCGCCATGACATTTAAACCGGTGTGAGCCTCCTGTCCATGGTACGACGCCACTTTTGTAGTGGACTTTGTCCTGCATAAAATATATTGAAAGACAGAGTAACTGTTTTCAAACAAATTAATATGCGCTAATAAAATATATAGAAAAGATAGCACCTGGCAACTTGTCAGACAAACGCGGGCATCAGTAGTGGATGATATAGTCCGACGAAAAGAGTTCTCAGATATACTTTGAACTTTGTCCGATCTTTTTAAATCGCCAAACGCGTCTGACCACTTCATGGAGTAATGTTTCCTGGATTGCTATGGAAGAGGCGTCGGGCAGTTGCAATAATCGGCCTTGAGCCACTGTATCCTTCTGCCCACGTTCTCCTCCCCCACCTGTTTGCATGCACACAGATTCTTTGCCCCGTCCCTTTCTCTGTGGATGTGCATGCGCCTGCATGCAGTGTTTTTTTTTGCTTTTGCCCAATTCTCTCCTTGGTTTGTTGCTCACCCCTCTCTTGCCAGAGGGTGAAATGGCTAACTTTGATCATAATTTCTTGACAGGGTGAAGAATCGACACTGTTATCCACCAGTACACCATATTATACAACCACGTCGCTGATCACAAGCAGGAGCAGGAACAGAGGCGCCTTGACAACGGGCGACTCGCGGCGAAGCTTTGCAAGGCAATAGCGGTGAGGCAAAGAGCCAGGGGCACGGCCTCACTGGTGCATCGGTGAAGCGGCCCCAACGGCGAGTTGCTGCAGAGGCGGCTTGTTTGAAACACTAATGATTGCAGCACCATCTTGTCTTGAGCTTTTCGATCTTATCAGGCTGTGTCCAAATTCAGAAACAAGTGCGGAGTTGGAGTTGATTTTTGGTACTGGCAAGTGACCTCAGAACAATTATGGAGAAGAGAAGCTTTCCTCCTCCTTGTCATAGAATAAGAAACACTCTCCCGACAATCCATCTTTTGCTTTGTCAGACCGTGCCATGGTGGCTCGGATGTGAAGGCGAGGGCGGTTTGAGGTGTCTGCGGGTCACCGATGGCGACCCAGAGGAGGCGAGGCACGACTGAAACGGCGGCGGGTTGGAAAAGCGCGACTGCAGGTCGGTGATGGAGACCCAGAGGAGGCGAGGCACGACTGAACCGGCAGGCCGGCCCTCAAGGGGAGGTGGCTTGTGGCTCGGAACGGCGCGCAGCCATGGCGACTTGGAGGTGGGAGCTCGGGGGTGCCGGTTTAAAGCAGCAAGGCCAGGTCGTGGCAGGGTCGTGGAGACGGCCGGCGGTTTGGCAACTTAGCATAACAGCGCTTAGAATGACGGGTCGACTCGGCGGCCGGCTTGGAACGGCTTCAAGTGTAACTTAACACTGACAACAGGGGCGACCGCTTTGATGCGTCCATGGTGTTGGTCAGCTGCAGAGATGGCTCGGAGGATCCCAGCGAGTCTGTGGTGGAAGGGCGCGTGAACCAGCTTGCAGAGGAGACTCCGATGGGCGGCAGTTTACAGCAACCAGCCCAGACCAGAGAGCGGGCGATCCCGCGGAGGCGGTTCAGGAGCGGCGAGATTCGACGGCTGCCTGAAGCAGCTAATCGATCCTGAACCGGAGGCGAAGCGAAGGTCAGCCCTTGGGCCCGGTTTGCTGTCTTATCCGTTTCCAGGTCGTGGACTTGTAGCTGCACCTGTAGCATATAATAGCAACTTGTAGTAAAAAACAAAACTTGGACCATCCATTGTGGCAGTGGAATAGACTCGACGGTTTGTGCCAGTGCATCCGATGCTGTTTTAATCTCTTTCGATCTCTGCAGAACCTGTGGTCAGCAGTTTGGACGAACCTTGTAATATCTCGGGAGCAGCAGCTGTTCCGGTTTGCTATCGGGCTATTCCGGTATATTGAAAATTAGGTGGCCTTCTTGAGACTTGAGCCAGCGGTAGGGGAACTCGGCGAATCCGACCATGCAGCAGACCAACTCCTTGTCAACCTTAGACTCAACGTAGAATCGGTTTCGGCGGATCGCCTCGTTACGTCTAGCGGCGCAGACGATGGAACCCTAATTTCTTGATTTCAAAACCCCTCGTGTTGTAAATTCCAAAGTTAATCATGATTTTGACCATCAAACCATCTTTTCTTCATCTGACCAATCACGAGCTTCTCAATCCTTGAGAAGTGATCCCTCCAAGAACTCAACACCCCCGTGCATAGGCCCCACGGTGGGCGCCAACTGTCGTGGAATTAACACGTCAGATGTCCTTAGTGTCAGGACTTAGTCGCGAGGCCAACGCATCTATGTGGTAGCTTGAGAGGGGTTGAGCGGAATCGAGAGACGCAACATAAGACAAGGGTTTAGACAGCTTCAGGCCCCGGGAAACATCATCCGGTAAAAACCCTACATGTTGTTTGAGGCTAGATCTCATTATCATCACGAGGGAGTCGCCGTAAACCGGCTCTCCTCTAGTTGTGTCTAGCCCTAGAGATTGTTTCTTCTTGCTTGTAGCTTGTCGCTTGTCGCTTGTCCCTCTTTGGGGAGCCCTGCCCCTCCTTATATATGTTGAAGGGGCGGGTTACATGTGGAGTCCTATTAGGATTAGGACTAGTCTATCTCTAATACAAACCGGATACAAGTCCAGGTCTTAACTCCTTGTAAGACAAATATTCTTTATGTCTTTCCTCTTAAACCGGCCCAACATAGTATGAACCGGCCTTCATGAACCGCCCGTTGGGCCACCAGGTCTTGTCGCTCCTCGCACCCGCCTGCCGGATTACAAATGAGTCGTGAACCGCCAGGTCCAAATGGGTCGCCGGTGAACCGCCAAGTGTCAGCGGGGTGTCAAATAAACCGCCAAGTCCGGCCGGGTTATACTTCCGGCCGGTTTACGCCGCGGGGTATATCCCCGACAGTTTCCTTGGCACGTCTTGTTGAAGCAGAGATCGTGCTCCCCTTATTCCGGGATTCTCATCAATACGGACGTGGGTAACCCAACCGCGCCCATTGCCACACCCCCTCCATCGAAGGCGGGTTCCAAACGGTCACGGGGACGGCTCTTGGTATTCTCCCTCTTTATAATGAGACCAAGGCCCGTTCTTTTTCTTCAATCCTCAATCGAATCTGCCCCTCGCCCCGAGTTCCAACACCCAGGGCTCCAGATTCAGGTACTTTCAACCTTCGACAATGTCCGGCTCCGACCTACGAGGCCGGTGGATGCCTTCCTCTGTCACGGAAGAGGACGTGCTAAAGCTGAGAGATGCCAGGTACTTATGAGATTTCGCGTAGGTTGCCTGCCCAAGGGCAAGTTATTCCTACTCCCGAGCCCGGCGAGAGTGTCGTGTTCGTGTCTCACCTCCGTCGGGGTTTAGGCTTCCCGATGGATCCCTTTGTGAGGGGGCTCATGTTCTACTATGGGCTGGAATTCCATGACTTGGCTCCGGAGTCCATCCTCCACATCTCATCATTCATTGTTGTCTGTGAAGCCTTCCTCCGCACTACCCCTCACTTCGGCTTGTGACTCAAAACCTTCAACGTGGAGCCGAAGATGATTGAGGGGCGTCAGGCAGAGTGCGGCGGGGCGGTTATAAGCAAGAGGGCCGATGCTCCATGGCCCGAGGGCTCTTTTCAGGAGGAGCTCGGCTTGTGGCAACAGGAGTGGTTCTATATCACTACTCCCAGGGGCAGCAGGCAGAGGTCGCCGCCCGCCTTTCGCCCGGGCCCTCCATAATGGCTGACATCATGGGTCAACAAAGGGCTTGACTGGGGGCCATCCAAAGACGTACCCCTATTGCAGGGCCGGATTCGAGACCTCCAAGAAAGGGAGATCAATCTGATCGTAGTGACACAGGTTATGCTGATTCGGTGCCTTCTGCCCTGCAAACGTCGCCCCCTCCGCCTGTGGGAATTTAATCCGGAGGGACCATGAGCTCTCCAACACTTCATGGGTTTAACACCCGTGGAGATGTACAAACTGTTCTTCGGATCATAAGAGATGCGTCCGGACTTGACCGAGGACGCTGGCCTAAGCTGCAATCGCCCGGATACTCAAGTAAGTAGCCCTGTGTCTGGACACATTGTCCATTTATTTATCATGGGTTTGCCTTTTAACCAGCTATCCCTTGGACAGGAGTGGATAGCGCAAGCAAAACTGATACGGTGTCCGGCCCCCCTCCCTGAGATCACGCCGGATCCGGTGTTAATCAAAATGTTGGAGGTTGCACCTTCGGAGGAGGGCGAAGGGGGGCCCAGGGAAACTACCACCTCTGCCAAGGAGGCTTTTAGTAAGGGGGGAATCGAGAATCCCTCCCTCCAGGGGGAGAAGAGGACCGCTTCCGAAGACCCGGAGGCCAAGGCCTCAAAGCGGGGAAAGAAATCTGCATCGGAAGGTCCTGTGCCGGGAAGAGCCCCGTCCGCACAGTCTCCCCAAAGGAATCAGCCCTCCAGCGAGCCGTAAGTAAAAAAAGGGGGAGTTTTGTAATAGGGGACATCCCTACTTTATTTCTAAGGGTAACCGAAGTTTTCACCTAGTAGTTTGGATCTCATCCCTTCTCAGCAGAGCTCATCTTCGGGGGACCTTCGTTCGGAGATGATGGAAAGTGAAACGCCTCCATCTGCCGCCCCGTCGGGCGGGGCGGACGACCCTGAGGTGTCGTCACGGAGGCTCTCCCTGAGTCCGGCGGGGCCGGGGAGTTCGGCACCCACTAGAGTACGGCCGGTGGAGCTGCAGGATTTGCTCGAGAGGGCGTCTATCTCAGAAGATCACCGCACATTAATGAGTATGGTGATTGAAAGGATCTCATCCGCCGAGAGCGGGTTGCATGAGGCTGTCGGAAGTTTGCTGACGGGATTTGAGGTACGCAAAAAATGACATACCTTTTGACAGTTTTGCACATGGAGTGCGCCCTGTATAGATAGTAGCCCCTGAGACTTGGTATGGTGTCGAAAGCGACAGCGTGCCGAGGGTCATAATCTCAGTTATAGAATGTCGCCCTTCCTATGCAAGTGGTAGAACATTCGGTGGCCAGCCGGACTGATGGAGTTGCCGAGCTGAAGCGGAAACTCGATGTTGCGGATGCGGACATCGCGCTGGTCAATAAACGACTTGACGAGTCACAAGGTAGGTGGTTCTCCGCGGTCACCTTGGAAGGGAGATGATGCCCGTTCCTTACAATTTGTATGCTTGATGCAGATGGTGCCTCTGCTGTGGAAGACCTTCAAGCAGAGCTTTCTCGAGCCAAGGAGCAAGCCAGGAAAAGTGATGCGGCTGCCTCGAAGGCAGTGGAAGAGCTAAAAGCCGAAAAGGCTGCTCACTGCCGAAGCAGGGAGGAGATGGCCGGAATGGCCGTGAAATTAAAAGATGCTACCGACCGCTATGAGGTTCTTGAAAGAGAACGCCGAGCGGAGCAAGAGGACCTGAAGAAGGCCGCCGCCGAAGCCAAGGATGCCCGTTGTGCGATGCGGGCTATGAAGGAGGAACTGCGTCAGGCCGGAGACATTGCGGCTGGAAAGCCCTTTCTGCTGCGTAGGAAGTTCACAGATCCGAAGTATGCTCAGTTGGGCCAATTGTGTGGTGCGGAGGATCCTTATCTGGATTTTGCGGCGAGTGCGGCGGACGCAGTCGTGCACTTTCGAAGCCAGAAGGATCACGAAATGGAAGAGCTTTTCTGGTCTCAATTCCATAGTCTGGAGCGTCCACTTCCGTTGACCGATCGGTTGGCTGAGTGGGCTGAGTTGAATAGATTGTCTGGACTTGCCATGACGGATGTGGTGGCTCATCTGTGGCCAGAAAGGCCCAAGCCGGAGAGTTATTTTGTCTTGTTGCAGCAATTCCTTGGGGCGGTGCCGCATATCAAGGCGATGAAGCGGTCGGCATGCATAGAGGGTGCACGGATGGCTCTCGCCCGTGTTAAGACATACTGGGCGGAGATGGATGCCACCGATGTTACATCCCGGGGTTCGGACAAAAGCCGATTACCGCCGAGCACTATTTTGAGGAAGTCCTGCAGGGCGCTCGTTTAATAGAGTCGCAGTGCTCGAAAGATGTTATGTTCAAATGACATGTATGATTTATGAGATCATGTTTATAATGTAACGGCTTTTTATACTTGTGCATTCAAGTATTGAACTATCTCATGTGCGGTCGTATATGTATGTATAACCTGAAAGATGGCAGTCTTTGGCTTCAGCCCCCACGCACATGGTGCGGGGGTGTTTGCAAAAAAAAGCGCTTTTTCACACTTAATCCAATGTCTTGGTCCTTTGAAGGAGGTGATAGCATAGCATACTAGGCAACCGGGCTATAATGCTTTATCACTTTCACTTAGCCATAGGAGCTCGATGGTGGGGCTACTATATAGCCCCTAGAGGCACCGCGCTCTCCGAACTCGGGGCGCGTATGTGCCTGACCGGGAAGCGGTCCTTCGTCAAAGCGGAGGAATTCTAAACATTCCAGTAGTCGATTGAGTGGTTGACCAGTCTCTCGCTATATCATGACAGTCAGTTTTTGGCTTTCTCTACTGAGGTGCTCGCCCGGCCGAACCGGGGCACAATTGCAATAGTTCTCATGGTGCTGCGTTAGCCGATGAAGCGGAACATAAGGCAGCAAAACACAGGAGCCGGGCAAACCCAACATTTGACCAAAGACATGATTCGGAGCTGATGCATATAAGGCCTAACTCGAGACGCCGAACACTCCCTGAGGTATTCGATCTTTATGATACCGGGCGGAACAATGCCCTAAGCCCCTAGTGTCCAGGTACGGGCGAGAACTTCTGGCGCGGCCGATGCCAAAACGCCAGCCTCCTCCTCGGTTATGGTAGGAAACCAGGGGATGTGTATCAACATGAGACAGTAAGAAAGGTTTACGCAGGGTCTTAATCTGAAAAGAATCCTTGCAACGGGTCCCTGCTGCACATCTGCGCCTGTGTCTCCGTTGTGCTGTATCCTGGACGGGTGTAGCACGTGCTTCATCTGTAAAAGAGAAGAACTTAGTTTGGAAAAAATATTGTGCAAAAGATGTATTTAAAGTAAAGTATGATTTGGAAGATGAATAAAGTTGAGCTTTATTGGCTCTCATTGTTTATACGTGCAGCCCCTTGTAAAGAGGTATGCGGCTGGGAAGCCCCTTGTTTATTTATGCCGGACTCGCCTAACTGTGTCCGAGGTCTAAATGACCTGTTTTTAGGGGCTTTGACCAGCAAGGTCGGATTAGTGTGTGGCTGTCAAGGCAGTCTCACATTTTTCGTGGTCAAGGAACACTCGGAGTTACCCTTTAATGAGATTATGCCGCGTGGATCGGGCATTTTAAGCATAAGAGACGCGTAATGCGGTATTACGTTAAAGCGGGCGAAAGCTTCGCGTCCCAGTAGTGCTTGATGGCTACTTTTGAATGGGGTGACATGGAAAATGAGCTTTTCGCGACGGAGGTTGTCGGATGAACCGAACACGACCTCTAGTAGTACAGAGCCTGTACAATTGGCGTAAAGGCCAGGCGTCACTCCTTTGAAGGAAGTGCTGCTACGGCGAATTTTGGTAGGGTCTATCCCCATTCTGCGGATGGTGTCCTGGTATAGCAGGTTTATATCGCTGTCGCCATCCATTAGGACTTGTGTGAATTGTAGTCCGTCGATTATGGGATCCAATACCAAAGCAGTCCCTCCTGCGTTTCGAACACTTCTGGAGTAATCCTGATGGTCGAAAGTAATTGGTTTAAACATCCAATTTCGGGACTCTGCTGGGGTGGACCGTGCGGCGCATGTTTTAGTAGGTGCCGCACTATTTTTCCTTGTTATCACATGAAGTGAGTTCACTGTTTTCACTTCTAGTGGGAAAGTCTTCTGTTTTCCGGCGTGCTGCTTGTGGGGTTCGTCGTCGTCTTCGCTTGGTGTGTCGAGCCCCTTGTGTTCGGCGTTAAGTCGGCCGAACTGCTTGAAGACCCAACAATCTCTGTGAGTATGGTTTGTAGGCTTCTCGGGGGTACTATGGATTTGACATATCCTATCCAAGATTTTGTTTAGGTTGGATAGCTCATCACTGTTGTCCTTAAGAGGCAGTGTTTTATTATGCGGCGGAGAGCCTTTGAACCCGGCGTTGACCACCGTGCTATTTGGGCCATTTTCCTTATTCCGGCGATGATCTTTTCTGCGTCGTGATTTCCCATTTCCATCCCTGACCTCGGATGTACTCGCGTCGCTGGTGCTGCATCTTGCCAGCCAGCTATCTTCCCCTGCGCAAAAGCGGGTTGTCGGTGTCAAAACCGGCGGATCTCGGGTAGGGGGTCCCGAACTGTGCGTCTAGGCGGATGGTGACATGAGACATGGGACACGATGTTTTACCCAGGTTCGGGCCCTCTTGATGGAGGTAAAACCCTACGTCCTGCTTGATTGATATTGATATTGTGGATGTTTACAAGAGTGGATCTACCACGAGATCAAGGAGGCTAAACCCTAGAAGCTAGCCTATGGTATGATTGCAATGGTTGTTGTTGTACGGACTAGAGCCATCCGGTTTATATAGACACCGGAGAGGGCTAGGGTTACATAGAGTCGGTTACAATGGTAGGAGATCTACGTATCCGTATCGCCAAGCTTGCCTTCCACGCCAAGGAAAGTCCCATCCGGACACGGGACGAAGTCTTCAATCTTGTATCTTCATCTTGGAGTCCGGTCGATGATGATAGTCCGGCCGATGATAGTTCGGCTGATGATGGTAGTCCGGCTATTCGGACACCCCCTAATCCGGGACTCCCTCAGTAGCCCCCGAACCAGGCTTCAATGACGATAAGTCCAGCATGTGTGTAGTCTTCGGCGTTGCAAGGCGGGTTCTCCTTCAAGTTCTACGTACCTGCCGAACAGTGTCCGGCTTCCTCATCAATGTTGCGCGTCTTGGCTTCCACGCCCAATAACGGCCTCCTTCCATGTGTCGCGCGAATGTGAAAAGCCAGGGTGTCTTTTATGTTTTGCCCCCTAGTTGTGCGAATAATCTGCCTATAAGGGAGGCAAGAATCCAGATCCAAATCACCATCTTCCTCCCGGAAATACTCATCGGAGCGCTTTCGACCAAGAATCCATTCCATCATGGACCGTCAACGCGGCTCCTCTTCTCGCACTCCCAGCCCTTTGCCAGGAGATTGGAGGAGATGCTCTGTTCCGCACAACGAGCTGGTGAAGCTCCAAGCGGGGGGATATCTCCCTCCAGCCTTCATGGTTCCGGTTCGAGCCGGGCTGGCCACCTACAAAGGTGGAAAGCAAGCGGAGGTTACCCCAAATCCCAACAAAGGGGAGCGGGTATGCTTCGTCCCCTATCTGATAAGGGGGCTCGGATTTCCTGTACATCCATTCCTTCGCGGGCTCCTGGAGTTCTACGGACTCCAGCTTCATCACCTCACGCCCGCCTCAATCCTGCATATTGCGGGTTACGTAGCTCTTTGCAAGCTATTCCTGGGCGTCGAGCCCCACTTCGTGTTGTGGAAGAGGTTGTTCTGCCTTGTACCCTGCTCTCACGAGGGGTCCATATATCAAGTGGGCGGCGCCGAAATATGGCGCATTGCCGGCACCGGATATCCATCCGGAACCCCTAAGAAGGCGTCCGAAGACTGGCCTTCGGAATGGTTTTATAAGAAGACGCTCCGCTGCCGGACCCTGTTCGGATCGGCCTCCCGGAGTTCAACAATGCTCCTCCGAGGAAACGCCTTAGTTGGCGTCCGCGGAGCCCCCAACTGGAGGAAGACAAGAGCGTCCATTATTTGATGGGCCGAATAAGGTTACTGGCCCATGCCGGGTTGACCATGATTGGAGTCATGGCCACATGCATTATGCGGGGGGTGCAGCCACTACAATACAGGGGCCACCCCATGTGGGATTTCAACGGGGAGGACGATGCCACCCGTCACGGCCGCAAAGGGCCGGATTCGGTCGAAGATCTGGTGACGATCCTGTCCGGCCTGTATAAGGGGGAGAAGGAGGATTTCCTTCGGACGAACCCGTTAAATGGGTTCTCCATGAATAATCCCCGGCTTTGGGTAAGCAAACACTCTGCGTGCCCGACCCATGCTTTTTGAAACTTAAGTTTCTTATATTGTGTTCTTCTTTTGACGCAGGAACTGCGCCGGATCGTGGAGGACATGCTAAGTCCAGCTCCGCAGCCCGAGGATCCAGAGAGATCCCGGGATCCGGCCTTCGAAGAGGATCCGGACATAATGGTGGACCTAATCGATGGGGTGTTCCACCAGCTCAGCATGGACAATGCTTTAGTCGCCATCACGGCCGACTATCCCGGACTATATCTGGCTTCCCAGGTGATTGCGACCAAGGTCCTGACACCGTCATTCCTTCCTTGCTTATTTCTGACCACCGTATACGATGGCGCTATGCAGGAGGCGCCCCTAGGGCGAGAAGCCGAGCCCGCGGTGGCTGGCCAACAAAGGCCAGTCCGGACCAGTAGGCGGAAGAGGAGCGCGGCGCAGACTGAAACGTCGCCGCAAAGGTGTAGCTCACAATTCATTATTTAGAGCAACGTTCCTAGGAAGCCTTTGAGTGCTCATGACTTTTGTAGGGAAAAAAGCGTCCGCCGGACTGCGGGCATGGAGGTTGCCAATCCAACTTCTACCAGCCAGGCTCCAGCACCTGGTCTGGAGGGGGAGGCGAGCGCAAGGCGCGAGCCGGACGTTCCTCCGACGGAGGATGCCGACAGACTGTCCGCCACCAAGTCTGAGGTGGAGAGTGCCCTGAATCACAGGCGCCGCCGGACAGTATTTCGTGATGCATGCTTCTCCCCCGAGGCGTTGAATGCCTTTAACGCGGGGGACGTGCACCTTCGTGCTACTCAAGAAGGTTTTACCAGAGCCACGGAGCAGTATGTAAAAGACATACGGGTAAGAGAATTTAATAGTTGTATATGCCAGTAGCCCCCGAGACTTAAAGTAGTTATATTAACTGATTTAAGGATCATATGAAACGTAGGATATTACCGAGAAGAATACCCAACTGTCTCAGGAGCTGCAAGAGTGCAAGGCCCAACTTGAGGCCGCGCTCTCTGGAGCAGGAGGAAACACAGGGACCTCTCCTGGTAACGCATTATTTTAGAAAGATAAGTAGCGTTTGGCCTTTGCGCGAGTCTAAAAAATGACGTTGCAGGTGCTGCCGGACAAGATCCGGACAGGCAAGAACTTCTGCGCCAACTAAAGGCCGGCGAGAGGGTGCTGCATAAGGTGCAGCATGAAAGGAACAAGCTCCAGGATGCCCATGCCCAGCTTGGAGAAGAGCTGAAAGGCGTTCGGGCCGAGCTGTCGGGCTCCGTTAAGGAGAATCAGCGGCTTCGTCGCGGCATCTATAGTAAGTGCTTGAGCGAACTCCTTTGAAAAGAAGAGTTCGGCGAGGAAGTCAATTTGACAGAATATGTCTGCAGGTATGCTCACAGGTCGCCCTGCGGAGGAGATGCCCGTATCAACGGGTGATCAACTTCCCGAATTGTTGCAACTGATCGAACGAGTTCGGCAGGCAATGAGCGGCGTCATCCAGGCTTTATGGCCAGCCTTCTCCTTACCGAGGGTCTTGGGGAGCTTGCGGAGAAGCTTCAGGGAGTGCGGCAGCGCTTCCATTTATGGAAGATTTCGATCTGCCGCCAAGGTGCCAGGGAGGCCTAGGCCATGGTAAAGACGCGGTACAAGAAGGCGGATCCCAACCACATGGCCGAAGTCGGACCTGTGGGGCCCGATGGGAAGGAGATCCCTGTGAGTTTAGTATACGGCCAGGTAGAGCTGGCCGCAAAATTTTCCCAATAGGACTGTAAATTAGACAACCTGTTAGACGGGATTGAGGAAGAATACAATTAGTCGATTTGACAATGTATTATAAAATGACATATAAAATGCCTTCTAGCCGGATTGTAGATCGTTTGTCGTTGCCGACCTTTTCGCTTCGACCTCGGGACCCTAGAGTCCGGAGTGTGTCCGAATACCTTCTTGGTTATGAAACAACCGGGGTATGCATGGAGACCAGGCGCAGGGGTCATTAGTGCTTTATCAGACAAGTGCCCGACTAGTTATGTTATATTACATGGGTAGTAAGAAACATCTTCCAGGGAGAATAGTTCCGTTAAGGGTTCCTTTCCTCTGGGGGTGGCATGCCCTAAAGTGCATGTCCGGACTGCGAAAAAAGCAGAAAAACATCTGGAGGCAGATAAAAAATCATCCAAGTCACCGACCGAATATTCCCTTAAGAACGCTAGCTTTCGGCTTCACCCAGTCTGAGGTACACATCCGGCTGACCCGGCAGTAACAATCACAGAGGTGCTCCCTTTACCTCCTAGCCGAACAATCTGGAATGTAGGGGTAAGCACAGGAGCCAGGCAACCCAGCTTGGCCAAAACTTAAGTCATATCGATGCATATAATGGTGAATAAAAGGTACATGTGGAGGCTTCACACATGTGCTGGGCATGAAGCCCTTATAATTAAGCTTCTGGTAAAGAAGCCCCCAGGTATAATGAGTGCGGATAGCACATCAATTGCGCGCGAACGTTGCGCAAGTAGGCCCTTTAAGGCTTTGATGAATAGGGTTGAGAAGAAAAAGATAAACGAAAGGCAGCTGAAGTATATAAAAAAATTGGACGGGGGGAAAGGGACGAACTCTTAGTCCGGCGCTAGGCATAGAATCTTCGGAGGCGGGCTGCGTTCCATGGGTTCGGCTCGAGTCGGTTATCCGATGCATTTCGCAGACGGTACGCTCCGCCGGTCAGGACTTGATCGATGATGAAGGGGCCTTCCCATTTGGGCTTGAGCTTGTCCTTTTTCTTGTCCGGCGGGCGTAGAACTAGTTCGCCAACGTTGTAAGTCTTGGCCCGTACTTCTCTGCTTTGGTATCTTCGAGCCTGTTGCTGATAAAATGCGGAACGAGCCTTGGCGACGTCGCGTTCTTCCTCCAATGCGTCCAAGCTGTCCTGCCGATCCAACTCGGCTTCTCTTTCTTTGTACATGCGCACTTGAGGTGAGTCATGAATTATGTCGCATGGCAAAACTGCTTCTGCGCCGTATACCATAAAAAATGGTGTGAATCCGGTAGTACGGTTAGGCGTTGTCCGCAGCCCCCAGAGTACGGAGTCGAGCTACTCTACCCAGTGCGTGTCGGATTTCGTAAGGGACCGCACTAGTCTGGGTTTGATGCCGCTCATTATTAGACCATTTGCTCGTTCCACTTGACCGTTGGTTTCAGGATGATAGACTGAAGCGTAATCGAGCTTGATGCCCATATTTTTGCACCATGATTTAACCTCATCGGCCGTGAAGTTCGTGCCATTATCGGTGATGATGCTATGGGGGACACCATAACGGTGTACTACCCCGGATATAAAGTCTATCACTGGTCCAGACTCTGCCGTTTTAACTGGCTTGGCCTCTATCCATTTGGTGAATTTATCCACCATGACCAATAGGTACCTTTGCTTATGGGTTCCCCCTTTAAGTGGTCCAACCATGTCAAGCCCCCAGACCGCGAATGGCCAGGTAATGGGTATAGTTTTGAGGGCGGTGGGTGGCATATGGCTCTGATTAGCAAAGAGCTGACAACCGACGCATCTTTGGACTAAGTCCTGAGCATCTGCTCGGGCCGTCGGCCAATAAAATCCTGTACGGAATGCCTTTCCTACAAGGGCCCGAGCTGCGGCGTGGTGTCCGCCTAGTCCGGCATGAATTTCAGCCATGAGGTTTCGCCCTTCCTCTTCGGAGATACACCTTTGAAGGACTCCGGTTGTGCTTTTCTTATAAAGTTCTCCCTCATAGACCTTGTAGGCTTTAGATCGCCGGACAATGCAGCGGGCCTCATTTTGGTCTTCGGGAAGCTCCTGCCTAAGCAAGTAGGCGAGGAATGGTTCTGTCCACGGGGCAATTACTGCCATTATGTCATGGGCTGAAGGTGTTATGTCATCGGCTGAATCGCCGGTTGGTGCAGCTTGTTCCGGTTTGTTATTTCCGGACTCCTCTTCCCATAGTACGGATGGCTTGAAGAGCCGTTCCAAGAAGATATTAGGAGGGACAGCGTCGCGTTTTGAGCCGATGCGTGCCAGTACGTCGGCTGCTTGGTTATTATCCCGGGCTACGTGATGGAATTCAAGTCCTTCAAACCGGGCTGACATTTTTAGGACAGCGTTGCGATATGCTGCCATTTTCGGATCTTTGGCGTCAAACTCTCCGTTTATTTGGGATATTGCAAGGTTTGAATCCCCGCGCACCTCTAGGCGTTGAATGCCCATGGAGATTGCCATCCGGAGACCATGTAAAAGGGCCTCGTATTTGGCTGCGTTGTTGGAGTCCGTGTACATTATCTGAAGTACGTATTGGACTGTGTCTCCGGTCGGGGACATCAATACGACGCCAGCCCCCAATCCGGCTAGCATTTTAGAGCCGTCGAAGTGCATAATCCAATTGGAGTATGCGTCGTACTCTTTAGGGAGTTCGGCTTCGGTCCATTCAGCGACAAAGTCAGCCAAAACTTGTGACTTTATAGATCGCCAAGGTTTGTAAGTTATATAAAATGGTAAGAGCTCAATGGCCCATTTTGCAATCCTGCCCATCGCGTCGCGGTTGTTTATAATGTCGTTAAGTTGTACTTCAGAGGCCACTATTATCGAACACTCTTGAAAGTAGTGTCGGAGCTTCCGGGATGCCATGAACACCGCGTATGCTATCTTCTGATAGTGCGGGTAACGGGACTTGCAGGGGGTTAACACAGTGGATATGTAGTATACTGGTTTTTGAAGAGGGAATTTATGCCCTTCTGTCTCCCGTTCGACGACGAGTACCGCGCTTACAACTTGATGCGTTGCTGCGATGTATAACAACATTGGTTCGCCCAGGTTGGGCGCAGCCAGGACCGGATTTGTTGCCAATATGGCCTTTATTTCTTCGAGTCCGGCGGTGGCAGCATCCGTCCACTCGAAGTGTTCAGTGCACCTAAGGAGGCGATAGAGGGGCAATGCCTTTTCTCCTAGACGGGAGATAAAGCGGCTTAGGGCCGCCACGCATCCAGTCAATTTTTCTATTTGCTTGAGGTCTTTTGGGATATCTAGCTGTGACAGAGCTCGGATCTTGGCTGGGTTTGCTTCAATTCCTCTACCGGATACGATGAAGCCCAGCAGCTTTCCAGCTGGTACACCGAAAACGCATTTTTCCGGATTCAGCTTGATGTCATATGCTCTGAGGTTGTCGAATGTGAGCCTCAAGTCGTCTACTAGAGTTTCGACGTGTTTAGTTTTGACGACTACGTCGTCTATGTATGCCTCTACTGTTTTGCCGATCTGGGTAGCCAGACATGTCTGAATCATGCGTTGATATTGTTGCGCCGGTGTTTTTAAGTCCGAAGGGCATCGTGTTGAAGCAGAATGGTCCATATGGAGTAATGAATGCCATTGCGGCTTGATCCACTTCTGCCATCTTGATTTGATGATAGCCGGAGTATGCGTCCAGGAAGCACAATGAATCGTCCCCTGCAGTGGCATCGATGATTTGGTCGATGCGGGGGAGGGGGAAGGGATCCTTTGGGCAGGCTTTATTTAGGTCTTTGAAATCGACACATAGGCGCCAGGATTTGTCCTTCTTTGGTACCATTACCAGGTTTGCTAGCCAATCCGGATGTTTGATGTCTCTGATGAATCCGGCTTCCAATAGTTTGGCTAGCTCTTCTCCCATTGCCTGTCTTTTGGGTTCGGAAAATCATCGAAGAGCCTGTTTGACTGGCTTGAATCCTTTTAGGATGTTTAGGTTGTGTTCTGCCAATCTGCATGGGATTCCGGGCATATCCGAGGGGTGCCAGGCAAAAATGTCCCAATTTTCCCAAAGGAATTCTCGCAGTGCGGCATCTACATCAGGGTCCAATTGTGCCCCGATGGAGGCCGTCTTTGTCGGGTCCATTGGGTGGACTTGGAATTTTACTATTTCATCTGCTGGTTTAAAGGAGGTGGACTTGGATCTCTTATCGAGTATCACATCGTCCCTATTCACCGTAGAGCGCAGCGCGGTGAGTTCCTCTGCCGCTAGGGCTTCGGATAGTGCCTCTAAGGCTAATGTGGCTGTCTTGTTTTCGGCGCGGAGTGCTATGTCCGGATCACTAACGAGAGTGATTATTCCGCCGGGCCCAGGCATTTTGAGCTTCATGTACCCATAATGGGGCACGGCTTGAAAAATTGTGAATGCCTCTCGTCCTAATATAGCGTGATATCCGCTGTTGAACGGGGCCACTTGGAACGTGACTTCTTCGGATCTGTAATTGTCCGGCGAGCCGAATACCACATCGAGTGTGATTTTTCCCGTGCAGCGCGCCTCCCCGCTAGGGATTATTCCTCTAAAGGTTATGCTGCTTCGCTCAATGCGGCTCCAGTCTATTTCCATTTTTTGAAGGGTTTTCTCGTAGATGAGGTTTAATCCGCTGCCGCCATCCATGAGGACTTTTGTAAGTCGAAAGTCGTCCACTATTGGACTAAGTACCAGTGCGGCTGGAGCTCGGGCAGTTCAGAATTTAGGTTCATCGCTGGCGTTGAAGGTGATGGCTGTGTCGCTCCATGGATTGGTTGTTGCTACTTGGTAGACTTCGGCGAGGCCGTGGATTGTTCGTTTCCGCATATTATTTGATGCGAAAGTCTCGAAGACTGTGGATACCGTACCGATGTTGTTGGAGTGGTTTTCCGGGGCTAGAAGCTCCTCGCCACTTTTGGCCACCTGCCGTAATATCCAACATGCTCGAAGGCTATGTGTTGGCATGGCGCCTTCTGTACTGTGAATTTTACAGGGTCCGCTAAGCCATCCCTCCAGTACGGTTCCATGCCCTTTATGGGGTTTTTGCTTTTTGGTTTTTGTATCTGGTGCCTGAGTGTAATGCACCCTTTTGTTGCGGACTAGGGTTGTATTCGGGGCCGGATTGTCCCAAAACTTATTTTCGGTTGTCCAGAAACTCTCCATCGCACAGTACTTCCGTACTATGGACGCCAGGTCGGCGAAGCGTGTAATTTCACGACGGGTGACGGCGTTCAAGATCCCCTCGTCCGTGCAATTATTGCAAAAAATTGAGATTGCGTTTTCCTCTCGGCAGTTCTTTATCCTGTCCATAACCAGGAGGAATCTGGCCCAATAGTGATGTACTGTCTCAGCGGGCTCTTGCCGGATTAGAGATAGATCGCATATGTCTGGGCGGGTGGGTGTAATTAAGTCTGGAGCCCTACCCATCTCAAGGCTCAAAGGCCGAGAAGTTTCCAAATTTGGAAGCTTGGATTGCTAGACGTTGTCCAACGAGTCTGGTCCGATGCCTGACTTTAAGTTCAGTGCTTGATCGAAGTCCGTCCCTCCGCGGGAATCCGGCATGGGGGGTTCGGGAGCCCGGACATGTGTAGTTTTCAATACAAGAGAAGAGTCGCCACATTGTTCCTCTACCACTGCGACGTGGTGGGTGACCTGGGGAGAGTTAATCTCTCTCAGATCGGTTTTAAGCCCAATCTGATCATAGTCTGTAGCGACTCCCAGGGCAGCGATGCGATCCAAGAGCTCGTTTATGGACGAGAGCTCTATTGGATCCAGCCGCTCGGCGAATTCCGAGCTGACGTGAAGATTGCTTTTGACGACTTGAGAGGTCATTGTCGAAGCGGTGGCCGGACAGGCAGTCATAAGAAAACCACCTAGCCGGCTTGTTTGGCCGGCGGCCAAGGCTCCTTTGGCGAAAATACCATCCTTGAAGACGGGAGGAGGCATCCTTCCTATCGGTGACGGCACAGAGGAACTCTCAATGAAAGCACCAATGTCGGTGTCAAAACCGGCGGATCTCGGGTAGGGGGTCCCGAACTGTGCGTCTAGGCGGATGGTAACAGGAGACATGGGACACGATGTTTTACCCAGGTTCGGGCCCTCTTGATGGAGGTAAAACCCTACGTCCTGCTTGATTGATATTGATATTGTGGATGTTTACAAGAGTGGATCTACCACGAGATCAAGGAGGCTAAACCCTAGAAGCTAGCCTATGGTATGATTGCAATGGTTGTTGTTGTACGGACTAGAGCCATCCGGTTTATATAGACACCGGAGAGGGCTAGGGTTACATAGAGTCGGTTACAATGGTAGGAGATCTACGTATCCGTATCGCCAAGCTTGCCTTCCACGCCAAGGAAAGTCCCATCCGGACACGGGACGAAGTCTTCAATCTTGTATCTTCATAGTCTTGGAGTCCGGTCGATGATGATAGTCCGGCCGATGATAGTTCGGCTGATGATGGTAGTCCGGCTATCCGGACACCCCCTAATCCGGGACTCCCTCACGGGTCATGAGGCTTGTTAGCGCGGCCATTGTTCTTGGTTTTTCCTGGCCGAGGTGTCTGGCGAGCCATTCGTCTCGGACGTTATGCTTAAAGGCTGCTAAGGCTTCGGCGTTCGGACAGTCGACTATTTGGTTCTTTTTGGTGAGGAACCTGTTCCAGAATTTGCGTGCTGACTCTCCAGGCTGTTGAGTTATATGACTTAAATCGTCTGCATCCGGAGGGCGGACATAAGTCCCCTAAAAATTTGCTCGAAACGCATCCTCGAGCTCTTCCCAACTTCCAATGGTATTTTCTGGGAGGCTTTTGAGCCAATGCCGAGCTGGCCCTTTGAGCTTGAGGGGTAGGTATTTTATGGCATGGAGATTGTCTCCTCTGGCCATATGTATGTGTAGGGTATAATCCTCAATCCAGACTCCGGGGTCTATTGTTCTGTCATATGCCTCTATGTTTACGGGTTTGAATCCCGCTGGAAATTCATGGTCCAGTACCTCATCAGTGAAACATAGTGGGTGTGCGGCGCCCCTGTATTTAGGTGTGCTGTTGTCTTCAAACACTCAGCGGGTTGTGTTGCTCCCTGGAGTCTTCTTTTTTGGCCCATAGATGGACCTGACCGGGCCATCCTTTTTGCGAGGATCCTTATGTGGATCGTGTGCCGGCTTGTGTGCGGCGCCGCTTGCTGCTCTTAGCCTGTCATCTGGTCGTCTATCCGGCCAGGCGGCCTCCTCGTCAAATTCGGGCAACAGCTTGCGCTTCGGGTAGCTTTTTGCCTGGTGACTATCGCCGTGTTTATCTGCGGTATTGAGTACTTTGCTCCATCTCATTCTGAGTGTCTCCTCCGCTGTTTTGAGCTTCCGCTTTTGCTTCTTCAAACTTCTTGCAGTGGTGACGAGCCTTTTATGAAGGTTCTTATGCTCCGGTGATGTGTCCGGCGTGAGATCGTCTGGACTGTTGGTTTCGCCGGGGATGTGTTGCTTGTCCAATTCATCCTGTTCGGATGGTTGCTTGGTGGCATGTTCGTCGTCCACTGCTTCGCCCTGCTCTAAGGCTGGGTCAGTATGGGTGCCGTTGTTATCGAGGCGGGACTTCGGGCGGCGCTTGCGTCGTCGTTTTGGTTGTTTGTCGGGGGAGTTGTCCTTCGCCACATCCTGTTGTTCCTCGTTATGGCTTCCCTTTGGTGTATCCACCATGTATACGTTGTGAGTTGAGGTGGCTTTCCAGTGCCCAGTAGGCGCTGGTTCTTGGTCGTCTCCGGCATCGTCGTCCATACCGTCGATGTCTTCGGAGTCGAAGTCTAGCATCTCGGTTAGATCGTCGATAGTGGCTACTAAGTGGGTGGTGGGTGGGTCTTGAATTTCTTCATCGTCCGCATCCCAACCGTCCTGGCCGCAGTTCGCCAGGTCTCTCCTGATAACGAGAGATACTTTAGCAAACTCAGGATGTCCTCGAAAGGTGAGTGTTGAAAGATGTCCGCAGCGGTGAACTCCATGATCGGCGCCCAATCGGATTCGATTGGAGGGGGCGCGGGAGGTTCGGAGTCCGGCGAGGAGTCCGGCACCTCGGAGTCACGAGCTTCACAAGGGATAAGGTCAGTATTCGGCTCCATCGCCATAGAGGTTGCAGCCCCCGAGGCAGTGTCTAGCCACCCGTCCTTGATCTGCGCAGTTGGCTCCGAATTGAGGGTTGGAGCGAACTCGTGTGTGGCCTCCAGGGCACTGTCCGGCTGCAGAGCTAAATCATGCCCATCGTGACAGTGCGGCGCGCTCGGCTGTGGCTCGAATCCATCGAAGATCAAATCTCCGTGGACATCAGCCATGAAGTTTAAACTTCCAAATCTGACCTGACGGCCAGGGGCGTAGCTTTTGATCTGCTCCAGATGGCCAAGCGAATTGGCCCGTAGTGCAAAGTCGCCGAATACGAAGATCTGTCCGGGGAGAAAAGTCTCACCCTGGACTGCGTCGTTGTCAATGATCGAAGAAGCCATCGAGCCTATCGGTGATGACACAGAGGAACTCTCAACGAAAGCACCAATGTCGGTGTCAACACCGGCGGATCTCGGGTAGGGGGTCCCGAACTGTGCGTCTAGGCGGATGGTAACAGGAGACAAGGGACACGATGTTTTACCCAGGTTTGGGCCCTCTTGATGGAGGTAAAACCCTACGTCCTGCTTGATTGATATTGATGATGTGGGTATTACAAGAGTAGATCTACCATGAGATCAAGGAGGCTAAACCCTAGAAGCTAGCCTATGGTATGATTGTTGTTTGTCCTACCGACTAAAACCATCCGGTTTATATAGACACCGGAGAGGGCTAGGGTTACACAGAGTCGGTTACAATGGTAGGAGATCTACATATCTGTATCGCCAAGCTTGCCTTCCACGCCAAGGAAAGTCCCATCCGGACACGGGACGAAGTCTTCAATCTTGTATCTTCATAGTCTTGGCGTCCGGTCGATGATGATAGTTCGGCTATCCGGACACCCCCTAGTCCAGGACTCCCTCAATGGGTCTAATCATTTCAGCAAAGCGCTCAAAATCCTCATCATCCTTTGTCTTGGATGGTTTAGGAGGAAAAGGCATGGGTTTCTGAACCCATGGTTCTCTTTCTTTACCGTGCTTCCTAGCAACAAAGTCTATTTTATCATAATGTTGATTCTTTGATTGTGGGTTATCAAGATCAACAGCATGTTCAATCTCTACTTCATTAGTATTGCTAGGTTGAGCATCAACATGAACATTATCATTAACATTATCACTAGGTTCATGTTCATCACCTGATTGTGTTTCAGCATCAGAAATAGAAATATCATTGGGATTCTCAGGTCTGTCTACAACAGGTTCACTAGAAGCATGCAAAGTCCTATCGTTTTTCTTTTTCTTCTTTTTAGAAGGACTGGGTGCATCTAAATTATTTCTTTGAGAATCTTGCTCGATTCTCTTAGGGTGGCCTTCAGGATACAAAGGTTCCTGAGTCATTCTACCAGTTCTAGTAGCCACTCTAACAGCAAAATCATGTTTATTATTTCATTCATCAAGCAAATCACTTTGAGCTTTAAGTACTTGCTCGGCTTGAGTGGTAACCATAGAATCATATTTGCTAATGAGTTTAAGTTCACATTTAACTCTAGCCATATAATCACTCAAGCGTCCAATCTCGAAAGCATTATTCTTTAATTCTCTACCAATATAAGCATTAAAACTTTCTTGTCTAGCCATAAAGTCATCAAATTCATCTAAGCACTGGCTATGAAATTTAGTAGACGGAATTTCAACTTTATCATATCTATAGAGAGAATTTACCTTTACTACCTGTGTCGGGTTATCAAAGCAATGTGTTTCTTCAACAGGCGGTATATTAAGACCATGTATTTCTTCAATAGGAGGTAAATTCTTAACATCTTCAGCTTTAATACCTTTTTCTTTCATTGATTTCTTTGCCTCTTGCATATCTTCAGGACTGAGAAATAGAACACCCCTCTTTTTCGGAGTAGGTTTAGGAATAGGCTCAGGAGTTGGCTCAATTGGCTCAGGAAGAGTCCAATTTTTTTCATTAGTCAACATATTATTCAATAGTAATTCAGCTTGGTCGACTATTCTTTCCCTGAAAACACAACCAGCACAACTATCCAAGTAGTCCTTGGAAGCATCGGTTAGTCCATTATAAAAGATATCAAGTATTTCATTTTTCTTAAGAGGATGATCAGGCAAAGCATTAAGTAATCGGAGAAGCCTCCCCCAAGCTTGTGGGAGACTCTCTTCTTTGATTTGAGCAAAATTATATATTTCCTGCAAGGCAGCTTGTTTCTTATGAGCAGGGAAATATTTAGCAGAGAAGTAATAAGTCATATCCTGGGGACTACGCACACAACCAGGATCAAGATAATTAAACCAAGTTTTAGCATCACCCTTTAATGAGAACTGAAATATCTTAAGGATATAATATAGCGAGACTTCTCATCATTAGTAAACAGGGTGGCTATATCATTTAACTTGGTAAGATGTGCCACAACAGTTTCAGATTCATAGCCATAAAACGGATCAGATTCAACTAAAGTAATAATCTCAGGATCAACAGAGAATTCATAATCCTTATCAGTAACACAGATAGGTGAAGTAGCAAAAGCAGGGTCATGTTTCATTCTAGCATTAAGAGATTGCTGCTTCCATTTAGCTAATAACTTCTTAAGATCATATCTATCATTGCAAGCAAAAATAGCTCTAGCAGCTTCTTCATCCATAACATAACCCTCAGGAACAACAGGCAATTCATAATTAGGGGGAGAACCTTCATCATCATATCATCAATAATTTCGTTTTCAATAATTTCATTCTCTCTAACCCTAGCAAGTTGTTCATCAAGATATTCACCTAATGGCACAGTAGTATCAAGCATAGAAGTAATTTCATCATAAGTATCATGCATAGTAGAAGTGGCATCATCAATAACATGCAACATATCAGAATTCATAGCAGTAGTAGGTTTAGGTATCGCAAGCTTACTCATAACAGAAGGAGAATCTAGTGCAGAGCTAGATGGCAGTTCCTTACCTTCCCTCGTAGTTGAGGGAAAAATCTTAGTTCTTGTGTCTTTCAAGTTCTTCATAGTGATCAGCAGATATAAATCCTAGGTGACTCAAAGAATAGAGCTATGCTCCCCAGCAACGGTGCCAGAAATTAGTCTTGATAACCCACAAGTGTAGGGGATCGCAACAGCTTTCGAGGGTAGAGTATTCAACCCAAATTTATTGATTTGACACAAGGGGAGCCAAAGAATATTCTTAAGTATTAGCAGTTGAGTTGTCAATTCAACCACACCTGGATAACTTAGTATCTGCAGCAAAGTATTTAGTAGCAAAGTAGTATGATAGTAATGGTAACAGTGGCAAAAGTAAAGATAACAGCTTTGTAGTAGTTGTAACAGTAGCAACGGAAAAGTAAACAAGCGAAGAACAATATGTGAAAAGCTCGTAGGCATTGGATCAGTGATGGATAATTATGTCGGATGTGATTCCTCATGTAATAGCTATAACATAGGGTGACATAGAACTAGCTCCAGTTCATCAATGTAATGTAGGCATGTATTCCGAATATAGTCATACGTGCTTATGGAAAAGAACTTGCATGACATCTTTTGTCCTACCCTCCCGTGGCAGCGGGGTCCTAATGGAAACTAAGGGATATTAAGGCCTCCTTTTAATAGAGTACCGGACCAAAGCATTAGCACTTAGTGAATACATGAACTCCTCAAACTACAGTCATCACCGAGAAGTATCCCGATTATTGTCACTTCGGGGTTGCCGGATCATAACACATAATAGGTGACTATAGACTTGCAAGATAGGATCAAGAACTCACATATATTCATGCAAACATAATAGGTTCAGATATGAAATCATGGCACTCGGACCCTAGTGACAAGCATTAAGCAAGGCAAAGTCATAGCAACATCAATCTCAGAACATAGTGGATACTAGGGATCAAACCCTAATAAAACTAACTTGATTACATGGTAAATCTCATCCAACCCATCACCGTCCAGCAAGCCTACGATGGAATTACTCACTCACGGCGGTGAGCATCATGAAATTGGTGATGGAGGATGGTTGAGGATGATGACGGCGATGAATCCCCCTCTTCGGAGCCCCGAAAGGACTCCAGATCAGCCCTCCCGGGAGATATTAGGGCTCAGCGGCGGCTCCGTATCCTAAAACGCGATGAAACTTTCTCTCTGATTTTTTTCTCCGCGAAACGGAATACATAAAGTTGGAGTTGAGGTCGGTGGAGCATCAGGGGGCCCACGAGACAGGGGGGCGCGCCCAGGGGGACGGGGTGCGCCCCCACCCTCGTGGACAAGGTGTGGGCCCCCTGGCCTTGATTCTTTCGCCAGTATTTTTTATATTTTCCAAAAGTTATCACCGTGGATTTTCAGGTCATTCTGAGAACTTTTGTTTTCTGCACAATAAACAACACCATGGCAGTTCTGCTAAAAACAGCGCCAGCCGGGTTAGTTCCATTCAAATCATGCAAGTTAGAGTCCAAAACAAGGGCAAAAGTGTTTGGAAAAGTAGATATGTTGGAGACATATCAAGGCCTACAAGCCATTTTCTATCATATCCCACACCCAAAGTCCCCAATTAATCAGATAACACCTATTTTGTTCCAGGAGCAGCGGCCCATCGGATATCAAGCCCAACTGCAGGAAGTTTTTCACTGAGAAGTTAATCCAACAGCCAAAAAACGTCTAGGGGTGGATCAGACGGTCCAGAACGATGAGAACGCGAAAAGCCTCCTAGAGTGCACGGTTATAATGTATTTAAACATATAGGAAATACAAATTAAAATCGATCGCGGCGCCATCGCTACTTTGAAATGGCCATGCGATCTCCATGGCTTGGGGAATCGTGTGAGATCGCGGTGCTATCGTCGAAGATCGCACCATTCCACCCTTATCAATCGTGGCCAAAATCTCTGCCGTGAATTCAGTTCGCCCTTGATTTTAATCTATGATATGAACCTTGAGCATGGAAGAATTCAGAGGAGCATAAAATTTTCTAGCATACTGGTAGAGTGCCACCACTTGCTAGCTTAACCTTGGTAACTAAAATCTTCCTTTTGTAGGTTAACATGGTACTATAAACTGCATGCAGTTTAGCATGGTTCTTATACTTTACTACTTATTTGACATTATCCATTATTATGTGTTCTATATTTTTTAGTCCTAGGCAATGATGATTTTGCTAAATATTTATTACCATTTTGCCCTCCTTTTAGTCTCTCACACATGTAATCTCAAAGGACTGCACTGGCACCTACTCAAAAATTCATTCCATCAGATTAGCCTTCCAGTGGTTTTCACTACAGAATATATGCTGCAGTAACTCTTTGTTAGAACATATTAGTGCTTGCATTTGCACACCGACATGAGAACAAAACAATGATGGCACACTATCGATCCTTGCCGTTTATTTGGACACTAAGGGGCCATGCACAATTCTTAACTGACTATTGCTTTTGCCATGAGCTATCCAATTTGATGTTGTGTAGCCATGTGTGATTTTTTCTAAGCAAACTCAGCCATAATTTACTGTAGCAACGCACGAGGTATCATCTAGTTTGTCATGTAATCAAGTCAATTTTTTAGGCTTCATCCCTAGCATCCACTATGTCCTGTGATTGATGTTGTTATGACTTTGCTATGCTTAATGCTTGTCACTAGGGCCCGAGTGCCATGATTTCAGATCTGAATCTATTATGTTTTCATGAATATAAGTGAGTTTTACATCCTATCTTGCAAGTTGTATGCACCTATTACGTGTTATAATCCTCAGACCCCCAAGGTGACAATAGTTGGGATTCACTCTGGTAATGACCGTAATATGAGGAGCTCATGTATTCACTAAGTGTTAATGCTTTGTTCCAATTCTCTATTCAAAGGAGGCCTTAATTACCCTTAGATTTCTGAAGGACCCTAATGCCACGGGAAGGTAGGACAAAAGATGTCATGCAAGTTCATATTATAAGCATGTATGACTATATACGAAATACATGCCTACATTGAATTGATGAATTGGAGCTATTGTGTGCATCGCTCAAGGTTGTGACTATTATATGATAGATGCCATCCATACATATCCATCGTTGATCCAATGCCTATGCTTTGCTCATATTTTCGTTACTAAGTTACTACTGCTCTTGTTACTGTTACAATTATTACAAAACTGCTACTGTCATTGTTACTGCTACTATTATTACTGTTACCGCTACTATCAAAAATATCATATTACTATGCTACTAATACTTTGCTACAAAGAAATAACCTCTTACATGTGGTTGAATTGACAACTCGACTACTAAGTCTTATACATATTCTTTGGCTCCCCTTTTGTTGAATCAATAAATTTGGGTAAAATACTACCCTCGAAGACTGGTGCGATCCCCTATACTTGTAGTTCATCAACTGTTGTGTGGACTTGGTAGTGTTGTGCCTCCGGTAGGATCGTGCAGGTGTCCTGACCCATTGTGTGCCGGTAAGTCTCTCAGCTTAGACACTTGGATCCATCTGGCTCTTCACTTCCTGAGGTGGCTGTAAACCTTTGTCGGGGTGCCCTCTGTGACGCCCCGATTCAATCGTACACTAATCGTACATGCAAATGTGTATGATCAAGATCAGGGATTCACGAGAAGATGTCACAACACAACTATAGACACAAATTAAAATAAAACAAGCTTTCTTTTACAAGCCAGGGTCCTCGAGGGCTCGAATACATAAGCTCGAATGCAAACGAGACAGCGGAAGCAACAATATCTAAGTACTGACATAAGTTGAACAAGCTTGCCTTAAGAAGGCTAGCACAAAAGCAGCAACAATATGCTGACGATGTTGTGGGCCGCGTCCAAGGAAATCATCTTGCTCGCCGCGAGCAGGTGGGGACTTGGGATTGGTTTGGTAAAAGGCAAGCCTCCTGCCTAGGAGCCTCCTAATTACTCCTGGTCGTCAACGACCTCCATGTAGTAGTTGCACCCTTAGTGTAGTAGTGTAGTCATCAACGAAGGTGGCACCTGGCTCCTGGTCTCCACCATCTGGTTGCAACATCCGAGAAGAATGGAAAAGGGGAAAAGGAGGAAGAAAAGCAATCGTGAGTACTCATCCAAAGTACTTGCAAGCAAGGATCTACACTACATATGCATCGGTATCAATGAAATGGGTAGTATCCGTGGACTGAACTGCAGAATGCCCGAAGAGAAGGAGAAAGCCTAGGCTATCGAAGACTAGCATCTTCAAGCATCTTGCAACATCAGAAGAGATAAGAGTGGCATATTATAATATTAGTAAGTATGTTGTAACATCTCCCAGGGATCACTTCCTCGACTCCCTATGAGAAAGCAATCCCGGAGCCATCATTTCCATTACATACCTCAGCATCCAACTCTAGTTGTATCGATCGGGATACAACTCCGAGCGTCCGTTACCGTGGACACGGCTATTCGAATAGATCAATCTTCCCTGCAGGGGTGAACAAACATACCCAACATGCTCGATCAACTCCGGCCGGACACACCATCAAGTCATGACAGGCCTCGGCCGATCAATACACCGCAGTCCTACCTAGGCTCAATAGAGAGGCCAACATGTTGGTCTACATCCTAAGCGCTCAGGGGTCTTGGGTCCATCGCCCTTCGCACTCCTGCAGGTTATGTGGACGGCCGAAATCAGTCCTGACTACCTCCTTATATAAGGCAGGTGCCTACGCGGGCCACCCGGGCACGTGCCACTCCATTGATGACGTCCGAAGAGCTTTCGGCTGATACATACACGTAGAGTACCCATACTTATTCCCGCGTGGTGGTTGATACGTCTCCAACGTATCTATAATTTTTTATTGTTCCATGCTATTATATTACATGTTTTGGATGTTTAATGGGCTTAATTATACACTTATATACCATTTTTGGGACTAACCTAATAACCGGAGGCCCAGTCCAAATTGTTATTTTTTTGCCTATTTCAGTGTTTCGCGGAAAAGGAATATCAAACGGAGTCCAAACGGAATGAAACATTCGGGAGAGTCGTTTTTGGAACAAACGCAATCTAGGAGACTTGGAGTGGACGTGAAGGAAGCAACGAGGCGGCCACGAGGCAGGGAGGCGCGCCCCCCACCCTCATGGGCCCCTCGTGGCTCCCCTGACCGACTTATTTCGCCTATATATACTCATATACCCTGAAAACATCAGAGAGTACCACAAAACCCTATTTCGACTGCCGCAACCTTTTGTACCTGTGGGATCCCATCTTGGGGCCTTTTCCGGCGCTCCACCGTAGGGGGAATCGATCACAGGGGGCTTCTACATCAACACCAAAGCCTCTCCGATGATGCGTGAGTAGTTTACCTCAGACCTTCAGGTCCATAGTTATTAGCTAGATGGCTTCTTCTCTCTCTTTGGATCTCAATATAAAGTTCTCCTCGATCTTCTTGGAGATCCATTCGATGCAATTCTTTTTGTTGTGTGTTTGTCAAGATCCGATGAATTGTGGGTTTATGATCAAGATTATCTATGAACAATATTTGAATCTTCTCTGAATTCTTTTATGTATGATTTGTTATCTTTGCAAGTCTCTTCGAATTATCAGTTTGGTTTGGCCTACTAGATTGATCTTTCTTGCAATGGGAGAAGTGCTTAGCTTTGGGTTCAATCTTGCGGTGTCCTTTCCAAGTGACAGCAGGGGCAGCAAGGCATGTATTGTATTGTTGCCATCGAGGATAAAAATATGGGGTTTATATCATATTGCTTGAGTTTATCCCTCTACATCATGTCATCTTGCCTAATGCGTTACTCTGTTCTTATGAACTTAATACTCTAGATGCATGCTGGATAGCGGTTGATGTGTGGAGTAATAGTAGTAGATGCAGAATCGTTTCGATCTACTTGTCGCGGACGTGATGCCTATATACATGATCATGCCTAGATATTCTCATAACTATGCACTTTTCTATCAGTTGCTCGACAGTAATTTGTTCACCCATCGTAATACTTATGTTATCTTGAGAGAAGCCACTAGTGAAACCTATGGCCCCCAGGTCTACTTTCCAATCTATATCATAAAAATACCAAAAATATTTATGTTATTATCTCTATCAGATCTCACTTTTGCAAGTGGCCATGAAGGGATTGACAACCCCTTTATCATGTTGGTTGGAAGGTTCTTATTTGTTTGTGCAGGTATGAGGGATTTGAGTGTAGTCTCCTACTGGATTGATACCTTGGTTCTCAAAAACTGAGGGAAATACTTACGCTACTTTGCTGCATCACCCTTTCCTCTTCAAGGGAAGACCAACGCATGCTCAAGAGGTAGCAAGAAGGATTACTGGCGCCGTTGCCGGGGAGTCTACGCACAAGTCAAACATACCAAGTACCCATCACAAACTCTTATCCCTCGCATTACATTATTTGCCATTTGCCTCTTGTTTCCCTCTCCCCCACTTCACCTTTGCCTTTGCCTTTTCTTCGCCTTCTTCCCGTATGTCTTTTTTTTGTGTTTCCACGTGCCTTCTATTTGCTTGCATCTTTGCTTGCTAAAAATCTATTGATATGGATTCACTTAAAGTGTTCTACTTGGATCATCTTCGATCCTTATGAGCTCATGCTGAAACCCCAACTAGCCTGGTTGATGGGAAATCTTTAGATGAGCATGCTCATTTTGTGCGTCACCATTTGTCTGAAAAAGGGAGACTCTTATGGGATCAAATAAACAGATTGCTGTGTTATGCTTGGAATCTTTGTGAAATTTATGATTTTACTTGTTGCTCTAAGAACCCTAGAAAACACCTCCCCTACCTATGTGAGTTTAATGATAATGCAATCTTATCTTCTTATGCAAAAGGTGTTTATAGTTACTATGATATCGAACAAATTTAAGAATTTGTTGCTTTTAAGGGTGCTTATGAAGTTACTTCTTTGATTGAAAAGTATGATATTGCTCTCTACAAATCTGAAAATTTTGACATACTTAAATATTGTTATGAAAGCTATGCTCATAATGTCTATGTCAAATAATTTATTAAAAGAATGAACGTTGCTTTGGAAGAAAATAATGATATGCATGAATCTATACTTAATTATGATTCCGATGATTTGATTGAAATATCCCTTGATGAACATGATGCTTGCTATTCTTGTGGCCATGATGCCAATATTTATGAAGATGAATTTGCTATAGTTCCTTATGTTAAACATGAGATCGTTGCTATTGCACCCATAGTTGATAGTTCCTTTGGATGAAAAGCATGATTGCAATGATGTTATTATAAATTCTCTTGATGTCAATTGTGCTAATAATATGCAAAACCCTAAGCTTGGGGATGCTAGTTTTGCTATGTCTACTACTTGTTACAATGATCATGATTGGGGTGATTCTTCTTATGATCTTGAAAATTTATTTAAGCCCCGTGATGAATATGAGATTGATAATAATGTTTGCAATAATATTGAAAGTGGGTTTGGAAGAGTGTCAAATTTAGATCCCACATATTTGGAGAATGTTCAATCTTATGAAGTTTTTGATAAAAGTGGGCTTGGAGAGGTCATGACTTTAGTTAATGTTAATCCCACTATTTTGGAAGAGTGTCAACTTTGCATACATGTGGATCGTGTTAAGAATATGTTTTGTGATAGATATATTATTGAATTTGCTTATGATCCTACGTTTAATTATTATGAGAGAGGAAAATATGGTTGTAGAAATTTTCATGTTACTAAATTACCTCTTGTTATGTTGAGATTGCTATTGTTTCTCTCTTCTTCCTTGCATATGGTAGTTTTTGCTTGCCTTGATAATCTGTTTTCTTATAAAATGCCTATGCATAGGAATTATGTTAGACTTAAATGTGTTTGTCACATGTTTCATGATGCTCTCTTTGTGTTTCAATTATTATCTTTCGCGTGACCATCGTTGAAATCTTATGCCTGGCTAGGGGCATTAAACGATAGCGCTTGTTGGGAGGCAACCCAATTTTATTTTTGTTCTTTACTTTTTGTTCCTGTTTAGTAATAAATAATTCATCTAGCCTCTGGTTATATGTGATTTTGTGTTTTAATTAGTGTTTGTGCCAAGTAAAACCTTTAGGATAACCTACGGTGATAGTTAATTTGATCTTGTGAAAAGCAGAAACTTTTGCACGCACGAGATTAGTTTTCATAAATCACAGAAACGTGATTTTCAGTTGATTCTTTTTGAAGAAGATTAATAAACAAATTATATAGGACTTCCTATTTTGGTAGAATTTTTGGTGTTCCATAAGTACTCTAAAGTTACAGATTGCTACAGACTGTTCTGTTTTTGACAGATTCTGTTTTTCGTGTGTTGTTTGTTTATTTTGATGAATCTATGGCTAGTATCGGGGGGTATGAACCATAGAAAAGTTGGAATACAGTAGGTTTAACACCAATATAAATAAAGAATGAGTTAATTACAGTACCTTAAAGTGGTGGTTTGTTTTATTTCGCTAACAAAGGTCATGAGATTTTCTGTTGAGTTTTGTGTTGTGAAGTTTTCAAGTTTTTGGGTAAAGATTTGATGGGTTGTGGAATAAGGAGTGGCAAGAGCCTAAGCTTGGGGATGCCCAAGGCACCCCAAGGTAAAATTCAAGGACAACCAAAAGCCTAAGCTTGGGGATGCCCCGGAAGGCATCCCCTCTTTCGTCTTCGTCCATCAATAACTTTACTTGATGCTATATTTTTATTCACCACATGGTATGTGTTTTGCTTGGAGCGTCTTGTATGATTTGAGTCTTTGCTTTTCAGTTTACCACAATCATACTTGTTGTACACACCTTTTGGGAGAGACACACATGAATCGGAATTTATTAGAATACTCTATGTGCTTCACTTATATCTATTGAGCTAGATAATTTTGCTCTAGTACTTCACTTATATCTTTTTAGAGCATGGCAGTGGTTTTATTTTATAGAAATTATTGATATCTCATGCTTCACTTATACTATTTTGAGAGTCCTTTAGAGCAGCATGGTAATTGCTTTGGTTAAAATTTTAGTCCTAATATGATGAGCATCCAAGATAGGTATAATAAAAACTATCATATAAAGTGCATTGGATACTATGAGAAATTTGATACTTGATGATTGTTTTGAGATATGAGGATGGTAATATTAGGGTCATGCTAGTTGAGGAGTTGTGAATTTGAGGAATACTTGTGTTAAAAGTTTGTTATTCCCGTAGCATGCACGTATGGTGAACTGTTATGTGATGAAGTTGGAGCATGATTTATTTATTGATTGTCTTCCTGATGTGTGCAGGTCGGGATCGCGTGATGGTTAACTCCTACCAACCCTTCCCCTAGGAGCATGCATGTAGTACTTTGTTTTGATAACTTGTAGATTTTTGCAATAAGTATGTGAGTTCTTCGTGACTAATGTTGAGTCCATGGATTATACGCACTCTCACCCTTCCACCATTGCTAGCCTCTCTTGTGACGCGCAACTTTCGCCGGTATCATACACCCACCATATACCTTCCTCAAAACAGCCACCATACCTACCTATTATGGCATTTCCATAGCCATTCCGAGATATATTTCCATGCAACTTTTCACTGTTACGTTTATTATGACACGCTCCACCATTGTCATATTGCTTTGCATGATCATGTAGTTGACATCGTATTTGTGGCAAAGCCACCATTCATAATTATTTCATACATGTCACTCTTGATTCATTATCCTGGTACACCGCTGGAAGCATCCACATAGAGTCATATTTTGTTCTAAGATTCTTGAGTTGTAAGTAGATAAAAGTGTGATGATCTTCATTATTAGAGCATTGTCCCATGTGAGGAAAGGATGATGGAAGCAATGATTCCCTCACAAGTTGGGATGAGTCTCCGGACTTTATGAAAAATAAAAGAGTCCAAAGAAGCCCAAATAAAAAAAATAGGTCAAAGAAGCCCGCCAAAAAAATGAGAGAAAAAGAGAGAAGGGACAATGTTACTATCCTTTTACCACACTTGTGCTTCAAAGTAGCACCATGATCTTCACGATAGAGAGTCTCCTATGTTGTCACCTTCATATGCTAGTGGGAATTTTTCATTATAGAACTTGGCTTGTATATTCCAATGATGGGCTTCCTCAAATTGCCCTAGGTCTTCGTGAGCAAGCAAGTTGGATGCACACCCACTTAGTTTCTTTTGATGAGCTTTCATACACGTATAGCTCTAGTGCATCCGTTGCATGGCAATCCCTACTCACTCACATTGATATCTATTAATGGGCATCTCCATAGCCCCTATGCCTAGTTGATGTGAGACTATCTTCTCCTTTTTTGTCTTCTCCAAAACCACCAACCTATTCCACCTATAGTGCTATGTCCATGGCTCACGCTCATGTATTGTGTGAAGATTGAAAAAGTTTGAGAACACTTAAGTATGAAACAATTGCTTGGCTAAAACCGGGGTTGTGCATGATTTAAATATTTTGTGTGATGAAGATAGAGCATAGCCAGACTATATGATTTTATAGGGATAACTTTCTTTGGCCATGTTATTTTGAGAAGACATGATTACTTTGTTAGTATGCTTGAAGTATTATTACTCTTATGTCAATATTAAACTTTTGTCTTGAATCTTTTGGATCTGAACATTCATGCCACAATAAAGAAAATTACATTGAGAATTATGCTAGGTAGCATTCCACATCAAAAATTCTGTTTTTGTCATTTACCTACTCGAGGACGAGCAAGAATTAAGCTTGGGGATGCTTGATACGTCTCCAACGTATCTATATTTTTTATTGTTCTGTGCCATTATATTATCTGTTTTGGATGTTTAATGGGCTTCATTATACACTTTTATACTATTTTGGGGACTAACCTATTAACCGGAGGCCGAGTCCAAATTGCTGTTTTTTGCCTATTTCAGTGTTTCACAGAAAAGGAATATCAAACGGAGTCCAAACGGAATGAAACCTTCGGGAGAGTCGTTTTTGGAACAAACGCAATCCAGGAGACTTGGAGTGGACATCAAGGAAGCAACGAGGCAGCCACGAGGCAGGGAGGCGCGCCCAGGGGGTAGGCACGCTCCCCACCCTCATGGGCCCCTCGTGGCTCCCCTGGCCGACTTCTTTCGTCTATATATACTCATATACCCTGAAAACATCAGAGATTACCACAAAACCCTATTTCCATCGCGGCAACCTTCTGTACCCGTGAGATCCCATCTTGGGGCCTTTTTCGGTGCTCCGCCGGAGGGGGAATCGATCATGGAGGGCTTCTACATTAATACCAAAGCCTCTCCGATGATGTGTGAGTAGTTTACCTCAGACCTTCGGGTCCATAGTTATTTGCTAGATGGTTCTTCTCTCTCTTTGGATCTCAAAAAAAGTTCTCCTCGATCTTCTTGGATATCTATTCGATATAATTCTTTTTGCGGTGTGTTTGTCGAGATCCGATGAATTGTGGGTTTATGATCAAGATTATCTATGAAAAATATTTGAATCTCCTCTAAATTCTTCGGAAATGTTAACGCCCACACGTGTGGGCGTTGACCATCTCGACCACACGCATCCATCACCGTCCAGTACTATATGCACGAATCTTGGCACAATCTGGCTGATTTTCTGTGCCACGTAGGACAAGGCGTGTGTGTGGTGTGTGACATAGTTTGCCCACGCATCCGTTTTACCACACGGAGGGGCCGGTGTGTGGGCGTTTAGCAGTTCACCCACACACCAGTTTTCAGTCACGCACAAGGGCTAGTGTGTGGGCATTTGCCATCTCGCCCACACGCCCGTCTCCTCTCCCACACCCCAGCTGCTAGTTGACATGTGTTTTTGCAACGCACATGGCAACTGCCCCTAGTGTGCTTTATAAGCAGGTGGCAACTCTCTTTTTTACCCGAGTTGCCATGTGTTTTGGCAGGGTACATGGCAACTGCTTAGTGTGCACGTAAGCAGATGGCAACTCTCTTTTACCGAGTTGCCATGTGTTTTTGCTGGTACATGGCAACTGCCCCAACGTGCACGTACATGGCAACTGCCCTAACGTGCACGTTAGCAGATGGCAACTCTTCCTTTTTACATGGCAACTGCCCTAGCATGCTTGTGAGCACATGGCAACTCTCTCAACTGCCTAGTGTTAATATGTGGCAACTCCTAAAGTTATGAAATCATGGCAACTACATTAGATCAGACCATACATGGCAACTGCAGTTGAGCAACCATGGAAACTGCAGTTGTCCGACATGGCAACCGTAGTTCAGCGACATGGCAACTGTAGTTAAACGAACATGGATGAGGGTCTGGACCATGGCAACTATGGGCGCGCGGTGGGCATCACGCGTCGTGTGCGGGACCAGGAGGGTACGAGGCCTGACATATGGGCGTGTGGGCGTTATCAACTTCGCCCACACGCACGCGTGTGAGAGGGTTCGAGAGGGAAAAAAGATGTGTGTGGGCATTAGTTGTTTTGCCCACACGTAGGTGTGTGGGCTGGTTGTTGTCCATGCCACACGAGGCGTGTGGCACAACTACCCGATACACCACACGTGTGGCAGTTATCGGGACCCAAATTCTTTTATGTATGATTTGTTATCTTTGCAAGTCTCTTCGAATTATCAGTTTGGTTTGGCCTACTAGATTGATCTTTCTTGCAATGGGATAAGTGCTTAGCTTTGGGTTCAATCTTGCGGTGTCCTTTCCCAGTGATAGCAGGGGCAGCAAGGCACGTATTGTATTATTTCCATCAAGGATAAAAAGATGGGGTTTATATCATATTGCTTGATTTTATCCCTCTACATCATGTCATCTTGCCTAATGCGTTACTCTGTTCTTATGAACTTAATACTCTAGATGCATGCTGGATAGCGGTCAATGTGTGGAGTAATAGTAGTAGATGCAGAATCGTTTCGATCTACTTGTCGCGGACGTAATGCCTATATACATGATCATGCCTAGATATTCTCATAACTATGCACTTCTCTATCAATTGCTCGACAGTAATTTGTTCACCCACCGTAATACTTATGCTATCTTGAGAGAAGCCACTAGTGAAACCTATGGCCCCAGGGTCTATTTTCCATCATATAAGTTTCCGATCTATTTTATTTTGCAATCTTTACTTTCCAATCTATATCATGGAAATACCAAAAATATTTATGTTATTATCTCTATCAGATCTCATTTTTGCAAGTGGTCGTGAAGGGATTGACAACCCCTTTATCGCGTTGGTTGCAAGGTTCTTATTTGTTTGTGCAGGTATGAGGGATTTGAGTGTAGTCTCCTACTGGATTGATACCTTGGTTCTCAAAAACTGAGGGAAATACTTACGCTACTTTGCTGCATCACCCTTTCCTCTTCAAGGGAAAACCAACGCATGCTCAAGAAGTAGCAGTGGTTAGTGCGAAAAGGCCAGAGGCCTACTCGGATCAAATATCGAAATCGTTAGTGTCTTGGCAGCGCGCGATAACGATCAATGATCCATGATATGTGGTCCCGTCACCCCGTCTCACCGACTTGCGACAAGGGCTAAGAATGTTCGGCTGCGCCGCGTGGAAAACTCGCGGTTATCCTTCAGATCAACCCGACTACACATCAACTCACGGGCACTCTCACGGTCAACCCAACTTCACATTTCTCTTGTGGGTACCCCTAGGGGCCGAGCCGACTTCAGTCATGGTTCAGTGGTAAAGACAAATGTAACCGTGTGTACAAAACAGCAAGGGGGAAACCCGAGGAATCACCCTCAATGGATTCCCACTCGATGTAACCATCAAGGTGGACTTGGAGGAATCACCCTCGATGGTCCACACTTGAAGGGTTGCACGAAAGAGTCGTTATCGGGAGTGGTGAAGGAGGAATCACCCTCGATGACCACGACCGAGTAGCTACACTACAGGGTTAACATCAGAAGTGTTGATGAGGTATCACACTCGGCACTCGATAGTAACTCTGCAGAGTCATACAACTAAGGAGGGGTGATGTGTGGTGTCGGGGTCTGGATGTCGATCACGTTGATCGAGTCATTGGTTATCAAGCGGGGGCAACTGGGACAAGGTGAGGGGCCTCTGGTGGATCACTAACCAACCTATACTAAGCAGAATAGGATAAACAGGTAAGGTATGAAAGCAGGTAGCAAAAACAGGCTATGTATCAAAATAGGATTATACAAAAACAGTAGCAATTATAATGCAAGCTTGAGAGGGAAAGAAATGGGCGATATCAGAATGATCAAGGGGGGTTTACTTGCCTGGAAGCTCTGCTACAAAGGAAAGGTCGTTGGCGATGTAGTCGATCACAGGGGTAGCATCAGTCTCGGGGTCTACCAGAGAGAAGAGGGGGAAGAAACAGTAAATACAGAGCAAATAGATGCATCACTAAGCATGACATGACGACATGTAGAGCTAGTGGGTGTCCATACGCGGTACAACATGTTGCAGACAAAGAGGGCAAACGTCCGGAGGGGTTTTCCCGGTGTCAGGCTTTTTCTGGACGAACGAAAGAGAGGGGATAGTTCCATGTTCAGCATGCTAGGGGCATGTGACAGATGAATGGACCGCGTATTCGGACTCGTTGGATTTTTCTAAGCAACTTTCACATATAAATTATTTTCATCTGACTTACGGATTATTTTATATTAATTTTCTAAGTTTTAAACATTTTCTGAAATTGTTTTAATTAACTAAATCGAAAAAGGCAGAAAAGGAGCTGGGTGCACCTGGTGCAGTGCACCCAGAGGTGCATCAGTGGCCGACAGGTGGGCCAGTCAACTACTGACGCAGCAGTTGACTGGTCAACCTTTTAGTTAGCGGCCAGAGGACCACTGTCAGTGAGCGTTTAGGGTTTCAATTAGGGGCTAAAGATGCCACGTCAGCAGGTTAGTGGTGGCTAACTGCTGGCGTTAAGCCGAGGCGCCGGAGTTTGTCGTCCGGCTGTTCCCGTCGACGGATTGAAGCGCGGGTGGGTGCGTTGGGAAGCTGCGGCTCGGGCACTTCAGACGGTGGTCTCGGGGTGGTCGGAGGTGGGCTGGAGTGGTGACGATGCTAGGCAGCAAGCGGCAACCATGGGTAGCGGTGGTGCGGTCGGCCGTTGCGGGCGGGGGCGGACGCAAGCTCGGCCACAGCTCACGCGGCATGGGGCGGCGGGGGCGCGGCAAAGCAAGCTGCAGTGGCTGGCGGCGGCAGAAGCAGACGGCACTAGCAGTGCGGGGCAGCAGCGAGGCAGCGCAGGCGGGGCGAGCATGGCAGTAGAGCAGCGGACAGAGGAGGCGACGAGCAGGCGCACACGAGCGAGATGCGGTCGGGCGCGCACGCGCATGTGCGGCGAGGTGCAGGGCGCGGCCAGGCCACGGCCAGGGCAGGGAGGCGCAGCAGTGGGCGCGGCGTCTGCACAGCGACGGGATGATGAGCGCGGGCTCCGGTGGCTCTGGGCACGGCGATGGCGGCGGCCTACGGGCTAGGCAGGAGGACAAAGCGAGGGGGTAGGAGGAGGGGAAGCATGCGGTGCTCACCGTCGTCGCTGGGAAGGCCCAAGGCAGAGTCGAGGCGGCCGGAGACGATGGAGGCCGCGGTGACCCGAGGCGGACGAAGGTCGAGGACGGGAAGGTACCGGTCGCTCTGGTGCCTCTGAGCTTGAGCTTGTGGACGGGGAAGATGTAGTGGACGCCAAAGAAGCCGAAGGGCACGCCGGGGGCGCCTGGGGGCGGCAGTGGGCACGGTGATGTCGACGACCGCGCCGGACAAGGAAGGGGAAAGGGGATCTGGAGAGGAGTGGGGGAGGCTGAGAGGGCGAGGGGAATGAGCGGGGGTGAGTGGAGTGGCAAGGGGATCGAGGCGTCGAGGGAGTGGATGCCTTATCCTTTCACGGCGACGCCGGCGAGGCGTGATACTTCTCCAACGTATCTATAATTTTTTATGTATTCATGCCATGTTTATAATATTTCTACATGATTTTGGTATGATTTGGTTAGAACTAACCCGGACTGACGTTGTTTTCAGCAGAACTACCTTGGTGTTATTTTTGTGCTGAAATAAAAGTTATCGAAATGCTCTGAAAATCAAAGGAGATTTTTTTTGGAAAATATAAAAAATACTGGAACGAAGAGTTACCGGAGGGGAGTCCCATGGGGCCCTCGAGGGTGGAGGGCGCCCCCATCCCCCCTGGGACGCGCCCCTGTGCCTCGTGCACTCTCCGTGGGGGCCCCCTGACTTGTTCTCGATGCCAAACTCTCCTATAAATATAGAAACCCACAGAAAATAACCTAGATCGCGAGTTCCGCCGCCGTAAGCCTCTGTAGACACCAAAAACCTCTCGGGACCCTGTTCCGGCACCCTGCCGGAGGGGGGATCCATTACCGATGGCCATCTTCATCATCCCGGCACTCCATGACGAGGAGGGAGTAGTTCACCCCCTGGGCTGAGGGTATGTACCAGTAGCTATGTATTTGATCTCTCTCTCTCTCTCTATCTCTATCTCTCGTGTTCTTGATATGGCACGATCTTGATGTATCGCGAGCTTTGCAATTATAGTTGGATCTTATGATGTTTCTCCCCCTGTACTCTCTTATAATGTATTGAGTTTTCCCTTTGAAGTTTTATTATCGGATTGAGGCTTTAAGGATTTGAGAACACTTGATGTATGTCTTGCGTGGGATACCTGTGGTGACAATGGGGTATTCTATTGATTCACTTGATGTATGTTTTGGTGATCAACTTGCGGGTTCCGTGACCTTGGGAATCTATGCATAGGGGTTGGCACACGTTTTCATCTTGACTCTCCGGTACAAACTTTAGGGCACTCTTTGAAGTACTTTGTGTTGGTTTGAATAAATGAATCTGAGATTGTGGGATGCATATAGTATAATCATACCCACGGATACTTGAGGTGACATTGGAGTATCTAGGTGACATTAGGGTTTTGGTTGATGTGTGTCTTAAGGTGTTGTTTTACTACGAACTCTAGGGTTGTTCGTGACACTTATAGGAATAGCCCAATGGATTGATCGGAAAGAATAACTTTGAGGTGGTTTCGTACCCTACAATAATCTCTTCATTTGTTCTCCGCTATTAGTGACTTTGGAGTGACTGTTTGTTGCATGTTGAGGGATTGTTATATGATCTAATTATGTTATTATTGTTGAGAGAACTTGCATTAGTGAAAGTGTGAACCCTAGGCCTTCTTTCGAAGCATTGCAATAGCTTTTGTGCTCACTTTTACCACTTGCTACCTTGTTGTTTTTATAATTTCAGATTACAAAACCTATATCTACCATCCATATTGCACTTGTATCACCATCTCTTCGCCGAGTTAGTGCACCTATACAATTTACCATTGTATTGGGTGTGTTGGGGACACAAGAGACTCTTTGCTATTTGGTTGCAGGGTTGTTTGAGAGAGACCATCTTCATCCTACGCCTCCCACGGATTGATAAACCTTAGGTCATCGACTTGAGGGAAATTTGCTACTGTCCTACAAACCTCTACACTTGGAGGCCCAACAACGTCTACAAGAAGAAGGTTGTGTAGTAGACATCAAGGCGATCCGGCGGGGTCTCGCCCCTATAGTGATGCAGTCGCATGAATAGGGGAGACGGCCGTGGAGGGGGGAGTTGGGCTAGCTGGGCCGCTCGGGTGGCTAAGGCCCAGGGGGGCAGTGGGGCGCTCTCTTATTCTTTACTGTTTTTTTTTGGTTTTAAACTTCTGTTTCTTTTTATTTTAGTTAGCAAAATAGTTTACAAAAATTATAACTCTTGCTCCTAAATTAGCATAATAAAATAGGCCACTGCCACATTTAGGTTGAGGTTCAAATAAAATAGTTTAGTATTTTTATAAATTAAAAAGCATCTAAATAATTATCTCAACCACTACTTTGATTAGTTTGGGGCATTAAGACATTTTGTAAAAATGTTGGTTCACCGCCAATATTATTAGAAGAATATTTTCCACATGATGAACATTTTAGTTTTCATGTTTGGGTATTTTTCAATCTCAATTATTATTTGAAATTGAATTCAAAGAGGAATTTAAAAGAGATATAAGACAATGATGATCAAACACTTGTTTAGCAAAATGATTATCTTAACCCCAGGGGTAACTGTAGCATGACACTGGGGGTGTTACAAATCTCCTCCACTATAAGAAATTTCGTCTCGAGATTTAAGAGGTAGAGTAGGGGAGAAAGTCCTGGTTACGAAATTCTAACGGATCTTCTTGGTCTTGGTTACTCTTCTCAAAGAGGTCGATCCATTGCGTTGACGTCTTCATTTCTCGGCATCAATGCATCATGAAGAAGTTGTCATTCTTCCTTCAGGATCTTTATCGTACTTACGAAAAGGGTGGGAGGGGAAACTATTAGGACAGATGTTTGTAAGGACTGATATTCGATAATTAGCTCAGGGAATGAGGCAGAAGGTATCTCTCAAATTGAGACTTAAGAAAAACATCGAGAGAAAGGTAAGAAGGTATGATAAGAAGTTTCAAGCGGATAGATAATCGTTCGATGCCTGCAACAGAGTGTGAAAGGGGTTCAGAGCAACGAAAAATAACTATTGTGTTTGATACTAGAGTAGGTCTCTAGGACGGTGGATCGTGATTCAAACATGAAGCCAAGTGTGACGAATACCTTTGGAAACATGGGTGTACAAGAGAGTCGGGTTTCGGTCATGTGGAACTATAGGTTTATGGACCCACCATGTGGACTAAAAGTAGGAAGGACGCTGACATCTTGCACGGTCATGATAGCAAGGAAGGTCAGAGGATAGCATGTCAGTTATGTTGGCAACAGCGTCGATACCAAGGGCGAGGGGCGAAGAGAACCATTTTCTTGCTCGTTGAAATGAGGCGGACCAATAGGCAAAGTTCTCGTCCATCGGTGGTTACCGGAATATCATCAACTGTAGTAACATGATCTTACTGACAGAGTTGTATATCGAGGTGTTTACATAAGCAGGGAAGTATTCCTATTATGTGTTGGAGGGAAGGCAATAATGTTGTTGATGATAACACAAATCCTCGAGGGGTAAGGATGGTATTTACCATCATGAGTTCGATTGATATCCTGGAAGAGCTCAGAATGTTGATAATGATGATGACAACACATTTGTCGAGAGATTTCATGAAGATGTAATTGATCGGCGATGACATCAAGTCAAAGGAATGATAAAGCGAAAGGTTATTGGAGCCACGGGTACGACACAACTCGAAATTAAGCTTGTTGTTCAAGGCGAAATGATATGACGAGGAAGATCGACATAAGCTTAGCTCTTCATCGAAAATTGTGCTCCGGGAAGAAGGACCATGTAGCACAGTTAAAATTAGCATGATAGTGATGTAGCCGATAGTTAGGAATGACAAAATTGAGTTTAAATTTCCAGCAACAAATTACTAGGGGTACTGAATCATAGTGCGGATTCGAGTGATTTGTCAAAGTTCTCGAGTGACGGACAATGCAGACCCGCGGAGTGACTAAAATAGTGAGAGTATTAGCCAAACAAGAATTCGTAATGGATAGTCCAATGGCATGATATCCTTGAGATACCAGGGGTAATACTCGAAGGTGGAGCGGGATTGAGGTTAGACAGATGTATTGGTCGACATAAGACAAGTACTTTAACTTGTCCGAGAAATGGAATCAAAAGGGAACAATCATGGTCGGAACCACGGTTGCAAAGGACCAAACATAGATACCAGATGAACTTATAACAAGGGGATTATTATTATCACAAGAAGCTTCCATGATAAGTTCCACATCGGGTCCATGGGCATGAACACAAAGTTCAAGGTCGACTCCCACTTCTTCAATGCATAACCTTCCATTCACTTCTCTCTTTCGATGAAGTTGTAGTGTTGAAATTATATCTGGTAAAACACCATAAGAATATGACTTGTGAAAACTCTCGGGTTCACACAGATTAGGTAAGGCATAGGTTCAACCCATAGGGGCATCTTAGGAACATATACCGCAAACTTAAAGAGTAAATAACACAAGCTCGAAGGTAGAGCATGGTTGACAAAAGGAGAGGATACAATTTACCAAAGGCATTATGTATCGGGGAAGAACTCACAAGGTGATTAAATATGAGGGGCACCATCGGATAATAATCCAACAAAGGATCTGGTGGTCCACAAGGAATCTGATGTGAGCATCGGTACTCAACCAGAAGAAGAAAGAATGCAAGGAGATCAGAATATAGAAACAACTGACTAATTCAAATATCAAATGCAAAGGAATTATGATTTCCAAATCAAGGGATCAGAAGCAAACACTCTGATTAAGGATGGATAAGTTGAATAGACTTAGGGGTACAATCAACGACAATTTGATTGGTCGAGAACCAACTCATGTCCGGAGTGACGTCTGAGCCAAAGGGACGAATTCCAGTTTCGAATGATGATTGCGACCATTCACAAACATATCGAATCAAAGGCTTAAAGCGACGATGATAAAGGATACCAATCAATATTGCTAGACATATGGGAAGTAAGCATAATGCAAGCAGACAAGTATTTACAGAGCAATAGCTGGCATAGGGTTACCGAAAGATCAAATAGTAGTTCTATGTATCTTGTGAATTATATGAACAACCAGGGAAGAATGGATACTCGGTAAGTGCGAGGAATTATCCGTAGGGGGTATCCATGTGGCAAGGAAGTGCAAGGCAGTAAGCTCAAAGGATTCTCAGAATAATAGAGAGAATTTCGGGGCATCTTGTAATAACAAGAGCAACGAGGAATGATTGTATGAATGGCAAGTGTATGTAGTTTTCCATAGGGGTTGACGATGGAAGGGGATCACAAAAGCGATGAGCACAAGTTCTCAAGCGAACATCAGAGAGTATTTTTGGAGTCTTCGGATGAAGCAAGCCATCATCGGGAATGAGGGGCTCTCTGGGAGGAAGTAGTTACGAGAACCTAAAGTTAGAGTTAGTAAAACCTTTAACCCGAAAAGAAGAGAGATCAGAATTCCAGAGTAAAGACGAGGAATAAAAGATCCTAATACCACCCAATTATGGTGTGGGCCCATAAGCCACACAACAATGTTAGTAAAAGTTTTGCAATGACTAGGCTCAACTTCGGCCAAGGAGTTGGAAAGGGGGATTCCTACAGGCAGTCAGCTCTGATACCAACTTATGATGCCCCTGATTCAATCGCACACTAATCATACACGCGAATGTGTACGATCAAGATTAGGGACTCACGGGAAGATATCACAACACAACTCTAGACACAAATTAAACTAAAACAAGCTTTATATTACAAGCCAGGGGCCTCGAGGGCTCGAGTACAAATGTCATGGAAGCAACAATATCTGAGTATAGACATAAGTTAAACAAGCTTGCCTTAAGAAGGCTAGCACAAAAGCAGCAACGATCGTAAAGGCAAGGCCTCCTGCCTGGGAGCCTCCTAACTACTCTTGGTCGGCGGCAGCCTCCACGTAGTAGTGGCACCCTCGGTGTAGTAGTAGTAGTAGTCGTCGACGAAGGTGGCGCCTGGCTCCTGGGCTCCACCATCTGGTTGCGACATCCGAGAAGAATGGAAAAGGGGAAAAAGAGGAAGCAAAGCAACCGTGAGTACTCATCCAAAGTACTCGCAAGCAAGGATCTACACTACATATGCATCGGTATCAATGAAATGGGTAGTATCTGTGGACTGAACTGCAGAATGCCAGAAGAGAAGGAGAAAGCCTAGCCTATCGAAGGCTAGCATCTTGCAGCATCAAAAGAGATAAGAGTGGCATATTATAATATTAGTAAGTATGTTGTAACATCGCCCAGAGATTACTTCATCGACTCCCTGTGGGAAAGCAATCCCGAAGCCATACATGCCTCAGCATCCTGTTCTCGAGATACAACTCCGAGCGTCCGTTACCGTGGACACGGCTATTCAAATAGATCAATCTTCCCTGCCTGGGTGCACAAACATACGCAACACGCTCAATCAACTCCGGCCGAACACACCATCAGGTCATGACCGGCCTCGGTCGATCAATACACCGTAGTCCTACCTAGTCTCAATAGAGAGGCCAGCATGTCGGTCTACATCCTATGCACTCAGGGTCTTTGGCCCATCGCCCTTCGCATTCCTGCATGTTATGTGGACGGCCGGGATCAGTCCTGGTACCTCCTTATATAAGGCAGGTGCTTACGCGGGCCACCCGGGCGCGTGCCGCTCCATTGCTGACGTCCGAAGAGCTTTCGGCTGATACATACACGCAGAGTGCCCATACTTATTCCCGCGTGGTGGTTAGTGCGAAAAGGCCAGAGGCCTGCTCGGATCAAATATCCAAATCGTTAGTGTCTTAGGAGGGCGCGGTAACGATCAATGATCCACGATATGTGGTCCCGTCGCCCCGTCACATGGACTTGCGGCAAGGGCTAAGAATGCCTGGTCGCACCGCGTGGAAAACTCGCGGGTATCCTCCAGATCAACCCGACTACACATCAACTCGCGGGAACTCTCACGGTCAACCCGACTTCACATTTCTCTCGCGGGTACCCCTAGGGGCCGAGCCGACTTCAGTCATAGTTCAATGGTAAAGACAAATGTAACCGTGTGTCCAAAACAGCAAGGGGGAATCCCGAGGAATCACCCTCGATGGATTCACACTTGATGTAACCGTCAAGGTGGACTTGGAGGAATCAACCTCGATGGTCCACACTTGAAGGGTTGCACGAAAGAGTCGTTATCGGGAGTGGTGAGGAATCACCCTTGATGACCATGACCGAGAAGCTACACTACAGGGTTAACATCAGAAGTGCTGGCGAGGTATCACCCTCGGCACTCGATAGTAACTCTGTGGAGTCGTACAACTAAGGGGGGGTGATGTGCGGTGTCGGGGTCTAGACGTCGTTCACGTTGATCGAGTCATCGCTCATCAAGCAGGGGCAACTGGGACAAGGTGAGGGGCCTCTGGTGGATCACTAACCAACCTATACTAAGCATTTTAGGATAAACATGTAAGGTACGAAAGCAGGTAGCAAAAACAGGCTATGCATCAGAATAGGATTATACAAAAATAGTAGCAATTCTAATGCAAGCATGAGAGGGAAAATGGGCGATATCGAAATGATCAAGGTCTGCTTGCCTGGAAGCTCTGCTGCAAAGGAACGGTCGTCTGCGACATAGTCGATCACAGGGGTAACATCGGTCTCGGGGTCTCCTAGAGAGAAGAGGGGGAAGAAACAGTAAATACAGAGCAAATAGATGCATCACTAAGCATGAAATGATGATAAGCAGAGCTAGGGGGTGTCCAAACGTGGTACTACACGTTGCAGACAGAGAGGGAAAACGTCCGGAGGAGTTTTCCCGGCGTCAGGCTTTTTCGGACGGACGAAAAAGAGGGGACGGTTCCATGTTCAGCATGCTTGGGGCATGTGATAGATGAACAGATCGCGTATTCGGATTCGTTGGATTTTTCTTAGCAACTTTCATATATAAATTATTTTCATCTGACTTACGGATTATTTTATATTAATTTTCTAAGTTTTAAACATTTTCCGAAATTGTTTTAATTAACTAAATTGAAAAAGGCAGAAAGGGGTTGGGTGCACCCGGTGCAGCGCACCCAGAGGTGCATCAGTGGTTGACAGGTGGGGCCTCAACATGGCAATGGGTACCCGCTACCCGCGAACCCGGCGGGTAAAAACTCTATTAGGGTAAGGATATGGGAAATTAAAATACCCATGGGTTTCTAAATGGAAAAAAATCATACCCAATGGGTAAGGCAGGTACGGGCATGGGAAGGCAATACCCATACCCGCGAACCCTCAAACCCGTATAATAATAACCCTCTTAAGTTGGTCCCATGTGTCATTGACTTAGATGGAAAAACCCTAAGCTACCACTGGACCCCAGTCGCGCCCCATCCCTCCAAATTCCCGATCCAAAACTGCGCCCCACCCCATGCACCGTCACACACACCACCAAATCACACCCACTTACTAACCCTACGCGGTCGGCGCCACGCCGCCGCCGCCGCCTGCATCAAAGCAACGAGCCGCCTCCGGCCTGCTCCTTCTCTTGATCTCCTAGCTGGGTACATGTGCTGAAATATTGTATATATGCGTTGAGATGTTGTCAATATGTGTCCAAATGTTGAAATGCAAAGGCTTAAGTATACACGCCTAGCTGGGTATTTTTACCCGCGAGTATTACCCGTACCCAGCAGGGTACGGGTACGGGAATAGTTTGAAACCCGGGGTGCGGGTGCGGGTACGGGTATGGGCAGAAATTTTTGAGACGGGTGCGGGTACGGGCACGTAATACCCATACCCAAACCTTGCGGGTGCCATGTTGAGTGGGGTCAGTCAACTGCTGACGCAGCAGTTGACTGGTCAACCTTTGCCGGTCAGCGGGTCCAGTGGGACCCGCATGTCAGTGACCGGGCTAAACTACACTGGTTTTAAATTAATCCTAACTAATTTAGTTAGTGGCCAAGGCCAACTGTCAGTGAGCGTTTAGGGATTTAATTAGGGGCTAAAGATGCCACGTCAGCAGGTTAGTGGCGGCTAACCGCCAGCGTTAAGCCGAGGCGCCGGAGTTGGCTGTCCAGCCGTCCCATCGATGGATGGAAGCGCGGGTGGGCGCATTGGGAAGCTGGGGCTCGCGTGGTCTCGGTGTGGCCGGAGGTGGGCTGGGGCGGCGCCGTTGCTAGGCAGCGGTCGACAACAGCGAGTGGCCATGGTGCGGTCGCCCGTGGCGGGGGAGGCGGACGCGAGCTCGGTCGCAGCTCACACGGCATGGGGCGGCGGGGAGTGCGGCGAAGCAAGCTGCAATGGGTGACGGCGGCAGAAGCAGGCAGCGCTAGCGGCGTGCACGCCCGGGCGCATCTCGTCCATGTGAGCCCGCCCGTCGCCTCCTCTGTCTGTTGCTCTGCTGCCATGCTCGCCCCGCCTACGCTGCCTTGCTGCTGCCCCCCGCCGCTAGC
>NC_041387.1:375753964-375770753 GCF_002162155.2 Triticum dicoccoides
TGTGGAACCGGACCCCACATGTCAGTGACACAAAGGGGGGCTTATGATCAAAGGCACACGAACTGGGGGGGTTACCATCAATTATTCCTGCGTGTGCGGCGAGGCGCATGGGTGCGGCGAGGCCACGACCAGGGCAGGGAGGCGTAGCAGCGGGCCCGGCGTCCGCACGATGACGGGGCGGTGAGCGCGGGCTCCGGTGGCTCCGAGCGTGGCGATGACGGTGGCCTACGGGCTAGGCAGCAGGAGAAAGCGAGGGGGTAGGAGGAGGGGAAGCATGTGGTGCTCACCGCCATCGCTTGGAAGGCCCGGTGCAGAGTCTAGGCGGCCGAAGACGATGGAGGCGACGACGACCCGAGGCGGACGGAGGTCAAAGACGGGGAGGTTGCGGGCGCTCCGGTGCCTCCCAGCTTGAGCTCGTGCACGGGGAAGATGTAGAGAACGTCGAAGAAGCGGAAGGGCACGTCGGGGGCACCTGGGGGCGGCAGTGGCCGCGGTGGTGGCGCGGTGACGGCGACGACCGCGCCGGACGAGAAGGGACAAGGGGATCTGGAGAGGAGTGGGGGAGGCCGAGAGGGCGAGGGGAACGAGCGGGCGTGAGTGGAGTGGCAGGGGGGTCGAGGCATCGAGGGAGTGGAGGCCTTATCCTCTCGCGGCGACGCCGACAGGCGATCCGACTGGCTCTCGCCCCTGTAGCGATGCAGTCGCAGGAACAGGGGAGACGACTCAACCCGGCAATCCGACCCATGGGCGGCCGCGCCCATGGGCACCCGACCCGAATGGGTAGGGTATGGGTCGTCATCTTCACCCGCGGGTAAGCCCTATGGGTAACCCGGTTAGTCGTGGGTAGGGTATGGGCATAAGGTCCTACCCATGGGCCGCCCGATGGGTTACCCGATTAATATTAATAGTTATATAAATGTTTTATATCATGTACATGTGTGCCATAAGATACACATACATCATGTAGTAGTTATAGAGCCTCAAGCCCACGCACAAAGAGTCGACTCATGCAAACCCTCTCGTTCCTCAAAAGGAAGGCCCAAAATATTTAGCTAGCGGCCCATGCAACACACGCATCAGCACTGCTGGTTCATTGCCCCTACCAAACCTTTAGTCCCACCTCGGCTGGCCACGGGAAAGAAGCCATCGATGAGTCTATAAAACAAGCTGTTGGCTGCTTCTTTGCATGTCGCTTCATGAAGCTGACACCTGTGTGCGTGGGCCACAGAATAATTTTTTCCCCAATATTTAATGTATATATCTATTGCCCAATGGGTGTCCGAATGGGTCAGGTGACCCGATGGGTCGGGCATGGGTCTGAGTTTAGACCCATGGGTAGGGTTGCGGGTGGGCTCTCTGCCCGATAGTTGACTCGGGCATGGGTCTGGTTGGGGTTGACCCGGTGAAACCCGACCCGACTGCCAGGTTGAGAGACGACCGTGAAGGGGGAAGTTGGGCTGGCTGGGCCACTCGGGTGGCTAAGGCCCAGGGGTAGTGGGCCTCTCTCTTATTCTTTACAGTTTTCTTTTTTTGGTTTTAAACTTCTGTTTCTTTTATTTTAGTTAGCAAAATAGTTTACAAAAATTATAAATCTTGCTCCTAAATTATCATATAAAATAGGCCACTTCCACATTTAGGTTGAGGTTCAAATAAAATAGTTTAGTATTTTTATAAATTAAAAAGCATTTAAATAATTATTTTAACCACTTCTTTAATTAGTTTAGGGCATTAAGAAATTTTGAAAAAATGTTGGTTCACCACCAATATTATCAGAATAATATTTTCCACATGATGAACATTTTAGTTTTCATGTTTGGGAATTATTCAATTTCACTTATTATTTGAAATTGAATTCAAAGGGGAATTTGAAAGAGATATAAGACAATGATGATCAAACACTTGTTTATAAATATGATTAGCTTAACCCCATGGGTTACTGTAGCATGGCACTGGGGGTGTTACACCCTCTTGGCAACATAAATCAGCACCTGCTTGTCAACAGAGTTCAAGTGCAGCTCCTTAAAACACTTCCAGTCCTCATCCCACTGGCTAGAATCTCACACATCTTGTTAAGCATGAAGGTGGAGAATGAGCGCCATCTCATTGAGTTCCCTCTCCCAAACATCTTTGCCTTACCAGTCTTGATGGATGCCTTATGTGCAGCAGGAGTAGCAGCATTAGGCACCGCCAGCACAAATGGTGGATGCCTCAAGACAATTGGCCTGAAGACATAAAAATCCAGAGGCATGTGCTCGTCGGTCATATGTTAGGAGTCCTCAACATACGATGACAGAAATTGACTCTAAGATAGATAGTGGCGTGACTAAATTCTTGTGCTCATGTCCTACAAGCGCTAGCATTAGGACTAGTGGAACTAGTAGGACACACTACACATGGACTGTAAGATAGACTACTACACATGGAAATATAAGCATAGTACACATGGATCATGAAGGTCAACACACCACCCCATGACTGATTTTCAAGCTCAAAGCATACCATGGAGTTCAACATACTACCACACCTACACATCGATCGTACTTGCAAACTAGAATACTGCACATGCTCTGATTCACATGCTAGTACCACATCTACCATAGTATCATCCTTACCGATATGAAAAACAACATGAACATGATCAAAGCCTACAGAAAAACCTAGCATGATATCAATTCATCACAACTAGCTTCCACAACTTCACATTCTCATAGATCGGTAGTCTACAATGCTATCACATGCTCACGGATATACTCCTACCACATGCTCATAGATATAAGCTAGAGCGAGTAGGGAGGAGAGAGCATTGAACTTACTTTCACTTGTGAAGCCGTGTGGAGGCGCAAAAAGATGAGGAAGACAAATCGTCGCCGCCGTCTACCGCCGATCAGAGAACACACGACACTTACCTGCAATGCTCGTTGATGAAGAATCCTCATGGGACAAAAAGCTCAAAGGAAGAGGGGTAGGTGTGGGTCTTGCGCGGTGATCCGAAGGTGACTATATGGGGCGACCGAGTTGGCGGGAGGTGACCCAATTCCTCCCGCCGTCTTTTAAGGGATGCGCGCGAGCTCGGACCATCTCTCTTGACTGGGAGATGCTTCAAATTTCGTATGATGCAGGCCAATCAACATTTTTTTGGAAGGGGGTGGGGGATCAACAAACACATACTATCAAGTGGGCCTACATGTAGTGGTCTTGGTCCGGGGGAACGAAGGCTGGCAAAGGGAATCGTTGGAGAACGGCGCACCTTACGAACTTTCCGCCGGTCGCGACGCCACGCTGGCGTCGTGCGCCCATGCAATCACCCCCCGCGCGAGACGCGTGTATTTGGTGGACCCAGGCAGACCGCCCCTTCCTGCCTTATCTTGTCCCCTCGCACTTCATCCCCTACCTTCAGCCACACCCCTCCCAGCGTCATGTTTCTTCTCTCCCTTCCATCTCCTCCTCTGCCCATCCCCTTCCTTCTTCCCTGCAGCAAAATAAGGCGAGGAGGGGCACAAAAAGCTGGCGCGCGACGCGTCCTGGCCGCTGCAAGCAACCTTGCGGCAGCTGCGAGCGAACGCCATGGCTGGCTTCGAGCGCTCCTCTCCATGGTCGCCGCAGCCGAATGCGCTAGTCGCCATGGCTAGCTTTCGATTTCCTTTCGTGAGAGCTGCATCCCGGACGACGGTGGTGGTGGTGGAGCCGTTCAAGCGATGAGCTTCAACCGGCAAGGCCAGGACCTCACTGACCGGAAAGCTGCAACCGGCCACACAATATGCTAGAAGCGGTGTTCTCTGGAGCTGGAACCATCGTCCACTTTTGCTGCAATCAGCAACCGCCAGGGGGTGAAGAAGGCGAGGTACGGTGCTACTACCAAAGAGTTTTTTTGCTGGAACCGGATCCTGGAGATGCTGGAACCATCTTCTATTTTTGCTGCAACCACCAGCTGCCGGGGTGAAGACGTCGAGGTACGGTGCTACTACCATATAGTTTTTTTGCTGGAAGCGAACGGAGAAAAGGTTGCAACCTCTATTGCTCGGTGATGCAACGGAACGGCGTCGAGATGTGTTTTGCTGGAACCAGCAAAAAAAATGCTGGAACCCATAAGAACTTTTGCTGGGAAGATACACGAGAATTTTTGCAAGTGGTCGACGCGATGGTGGTTCTTTTTTGCTGGATTCGATGATTTTTTTGCTGCAACCAGCATGTGATTTTGCTACTACTCGCAAACTAATGAAGTTTTGTGTTTTTGCCGAGGACAAGGTGCTTCGAACTGAACGACGGTGACAAGCGGAGGCGCCGGCGGTGCCTCAGGGATGTTGCAACCATGGCGACTAGAGCTGGAACCGATCGATGGGCGAGCTGCAGGCGTCAATGTCATGTGGCGGCCGAGGGATGAGTGCAGGTGGCACGGGTGGCCGGCGAGCAAGAGACGAGTCCTTTTTGGTGCCGGGGCCGGCGGTGCAGCGACTAATCCGGTCGAGGGGGGAGCGGCGCTGCCTCCGGCGAGGAGCGGTGTCGCGGCGGGGGACCATCTGTAGATTTGGTCAACGGGCACGAGCAGGAGGAAGGGCAAGGGCACGGGGTGAGCTGGGCGTCGGGCGGAATCTAACGACTCCGTAGCTCGCATCGTATGGCTGGGGTGCGACCGGCCCAAAGTTTGGGCCGGCGCACCGGCGCCTATCATCCCCCGCTGGCAAACGTGCCCTGGGCGAGACAAAGCTGATCTCATAACCAACTTCTCCACCAAGGCAAATCAGGCAATAACCCCGCACCACCAGAGATCAGCCCATCAAACCCCATTCCTTCTACTCCTCCCTCCCTTCCCAGGTTCCCCGTCCCGTTCACCAGCCGCCGCTTCCCTCCGCTAGGCTCTACGCGACGCAAAAACTTACGAGAGGGCCCGGAGATGGCGATGGTTCTGCGGCGCCTCGCCGGCGCATCAGGCTCGCCTTCGGCGGCTGCACTGCTGCTCCGGCCGGCGCTGACCCGCCCGATCTCCACCGGCTTCCGCGAGGAGCGCGACACGTTCGGCCCCATCCGCGTGCCCAACGACAAGTACGTGGTTGTCCTCTTGATTTTCTAGGAGCTCGTGTCATTGATCCGTGGGATTCGCAGCGCCTACAAGTTCCCGTGTTTTGGCTTTTGATCTGTTCGTGTTAAGGATGGCGTGGTTGATCTGGATGTGGCTGCTGTCGTGGTTTTTGGTAGGTTGTGGGGCGCGCAGACACAGAGATCGCTGCAAAATTTCGACATTGGCGGCGAGCGCGAGCGGATGCCTGTGCCTATCATCCGCGCCTTTGGCGTGCTAAAAAAGTGCGCCGCTAAGGTATATAATCGAGCCTTTTCTCTAATGCCTGCGTGTCTGTGGCTGGAGTGTTGGATGCATTTGGTTGCTTCCTTGTCCTCGAAGAGCATCGCTAGTTGTAGATCAATTTTTTCACTATGTCATGAATGAAAAGCTGCACACCTAATTTTGTTTTCTGTAAATAATTATGTAGCCGGCATTTTACAGTAGGAGACCGTTGTCTAAATCTTTCTGGCTGAAAATGAACTAGACTAGACTAGTTCCGTGACAACTTAATATGTTGTTTCACCGAGTAAATGACAAAGAATTATTGCCTTTTATTTGTTTTTATTACCGCCACTTTTCAGTTTACTTATAATTTTGTGCAACGGTTAATTGAACACCGTATAGGTAAATGTTTCGTATGTTACTAGAAATAAACATATTGCAATGTTGATAATTTTTTAGATACAGTATTTTGTTTAGTGTGCAGATAGAAGATTCTGAGTAACTCAATGTCTCGTCTAGGTAGTTTGTAGGATGTTTTAACTTAAGTATCACGTATGCCTGGAGGCCTTACTACTTTGTTATTTTACTTTTCAAGGTGAATATGGAGTATGGCCTTGATCCAACAATTGGGAAGGCAATAATGCAGGCGGCCGAGGAGGTTGCAGAGGGAAAGTTGGATGATCACTTTCCGCTTGTTATCTGGCAAACTGGCAGTGGCACACAAAGCAACATGAATGCCAATGAGGTTTATGTCCTACACATGCAGATTCGTTGATCTAATATCTTTTCGTTTAATATTTAATCATCTAATTACATATTGTATGGGTTTGCAATCTCTTCCGAGTGTGAATAGTCTAGTGTTCTGATCTGTACTCTATTTATATGAGAAAAAAAACTCATTAATGCATTGAGCTGATTCTCATGTGAAGATGCTGTGGGCTCAGTTTGGTGTTAATATGGCCATTATCATTTATGATCTGTTTCTCCAGGTAATTGCAAATAGGGCTGCTGAGATACTTGGACATAAGCGTGGTGACAAGTTTGTACACCCTAATGACCATGTGAACAGGTCACAGTCCTCGAATGATACATTTCCCACTGTAAGTATTCACTACTTTCTTATCTTCATTTCGCCGTATTTCTCTGCAGAGATTTCTGAGTTGTGTTGATGATGTTTTCAGGTTATGCACATAGCAGCAGCTGTAGAGATCAATTCAAGGTTTATCCCAAGTCTGGAGCAGTTGCATAAGTCACTTCATTCGAAGGTAGAAATTCTTCCCTTTCGTTTTGCGAGAATATTAGCTATTTTGCTTGTCTTGTCCCTTTTATATTGTTATTATATCCTTTCACCGATGGACTTAGTTCTATATATATAAGGGTGTGCCCAATGCCAAAAGCTTTTTGGGGTCTGGGTAAAAGATTTTGTAGCAGCTATAAATGCATCAGTAATTTAGTACATCTAGGTTTCTATCAGCCGGCCCAACCTTGGATGCTTTTGTTACTTCTTTAGTAGATGTCGTGGCTGCATTATAGCCCAGCTTACTCCATACAAGCACAGAAGTGTTGTAGTGGCCTACTGTCCTATCTTTGTTCAAATTCTGAATAAGGCTCGAATGTGGTTTCGACAGTTATGCATCATTTGAGAGAAGGTACTATATGCTAATGGATATAGCTAATAGGCAGCTCTTCAAAAATTTCATGCTGCAATTTTGGGAATGTAAGACTTAACTTTTGCTTATTAGCTCGTTCCTTTGTAACTTGATGCCCCACCCTAATGTCCTTGGTTCTTTTATCAATTCCAGGCCTGGTATTATCCAACTCTAACCTATTCTTTGTATTAATCTGTGGGTTGACCTTTTCCTTTCTGTATATGACTGATATAACAATAATGTATGGTTGAAACGAATCTGTTAGCAATTTGTCACTCGAATACTCCCTCCGTCTCAAAATAAGTGTCTCAACTTTGCACTAGTACAAAGTTGTACTAACCTTGAGACACTTATTTTGGGACGGAGGGAGTATCTGTTAAAAATAATGTACGGTTGAAACGAATATCTGTTATCAATATGCTGTCCTGATAAATTTGCTAACTTGGTGCCACAGTCTGATGAGTTTAAAGACATCATTAAAATTGGCCGTACACATACCCAAGATGCCACCCCACTGACTCTTGGTCAAGAGTTCAGTGGTTATGCTACACAGGTTGGAATTCTCCCCACATATATTATTGCCTTATTGATCACTATGCATTTTACATTATTAGTTAGCCTTATCGATTGTATTGCACTCTCTTTGCAGGTGAAATATGGAATTGACCGAATTGCATGTACCTTACCAAGGATGTATCAGGTACTGTATTAATGTTCTTTCATTTGTCAAATCGCAGGCGGACATGAGTATCTACTGATCATTTTTCCTTGATATGCAGCTTGCTCAAGGTGGGACTGCAGTTGGTACTGGCTTGAACACGAAGAAAGGGTAAACAACAATTATATTGTTTTAGATAAATTGTTTCATCTTTCAAGGAAAAAAGCGCTAGGCATTAATTGTGCATTTTGCCACTGCCTAGCGCTTATCTTGCCCAAGTGTACGCCTAGGCACACCTAGCATGATTAAGCGCTAGGCATTCTGTTGTTGCCTAGCACCCGGGCACGCTTATGTGCATGCCTAGGTGCATATTTTTTCTTCACTGGTTACATTGATACAACAACAACAAGAACAGTAGCCTTTTGTCCCAACTCCCAAGCAAGCTGGGGTAGGTTAGATATGAAACCAAACCGAAACATATCTAAAGCAAAGAAGTAAACGATGCATAAAAGAGTAAACTAAGGTTTCACCACATGGATTGCTGATCTCCATGTAGTCCTATCAAGAGCCAAACCTTCATGCACATTCCAATCCTTCTAGTCCCTTTTTACTGCCTCCTCCCAAGTCAGCTTTGGCAGCTACCTGCCCCTCTTAGTATTTTCGCTACCCTTTAGGATTCCACTATTAACTGATGCTTCTGGAGGCCTATGTTGGATATGCCCAAACAACCTTAGTTGGCGTTGGACAAGCTTCCCAAACAACCTTAGTCGGTGTTGGACAACTTCTCTTCAATCGGTGCAACTCCTCGCTTTCACTTATTACCTCATTTATAATTCGGTCCTTTCTTGTATGGCCACACATCGGACGTAGCATGTGCATCTCTGTAACGCTCATTTGTTGGATGTGTTATCTTTTAGTGGGCCAACATTCTGCTCCATATAGCATCACTGGTCTAATTGCTGCCCTATAGAACTTACCTTTTAGCTTTTGTGGGACGTTGTAACAAAGGATGCCAGATGCTTGGCGCCACTTCATCCACCCTGCTTTGATCCTGTGGCTAATATAATCGATACCGCCATTACTTTGCAGCACTGATCCCAAGTATCGGAACGTGTCTCTCTTGGGCACTATTTGTCCTTCTAGAATAACCTCTGCCTCCTCGTACTCAGCACCACTAATGTCACACCTCATATACTTGGTCTTAGTCTTGCCAGGTCTAAACCCCTTGGATTCCAAAGTCTGTCTCCATTACTGGTTACATTGATATTCCTTTTTCAAATCTTTTGTCTTCTCTGAATTATCTCCCTTTTCATGCGTCATGTGCGGAGAGAATCCATGTTACCTGCAATCCAGGGTGTTATGGCCATAATAATCCAGGTGAAGCAAACTTTAGTTTTGTAGTAGTTCAGGTTCAGCTGCTCTCAAATGCCCAGGCTAACCTCTGCTGTGAAACAATCTACGTGGTCTTTTGGTCTTAGCTGATGAGGTATGAGGATGTTCAAAATAAGTACTACCCTAGTTTGTAAAGATTAGTGATTATATATGGTTAACCATAAGTCCATCACTGTATTTGTTTATATTGGATGTAATAACATCTTATATTATGGGACGGAGGGAGTACTTTATTAACATTGACTTGTGCACAGGCTATTCGTTCCTTGCATTTTATAAGCTCTTTGCGCATCCTATTTCTTCTATTTGGTTAAAATTTCATCCCTTCTTGCAGATTTGATGGCAAAATTGCAGCTGCTGTGGCTGAGGAAACAGAACTACCTTTCGTGACAGCAGAGAACAAGTTTGAAGCTTTGGTTAGTGGTTATGTGCACACTTAACCTTAAATTGTCAATAGGGTTGGTTGGTTGAAGGTTCCATGCAAATTCACTTGAGATGACTTTTGCAATTAATTGTGGGTCGTATGTTCCCATGATATATTTGGGCAAAAGAACGTCATTTAAGTAAAGCACAGAAGCATGGATTAGAGCATTTGTCAGCAAATGTTGATTTGTCGAAGATCCAGTAGTTTATTAACCCAAGGCAATTAAGAAACCATTTAGCCTAAGTTGCTAATTGTTTATCTTGCTCTCTGTAATAGCATATTCCTCCCTTTGCCTGCTTTGATTGTGCTTTTGAATTACAATTTTCTATGGCTTTGCTCCCGCCTCCTAACTCCTTTTCACTGTTGATCTTATTTCATACTTGTGCTAATCTTGCCATTTTTTTGCGCAATAGGCAGCACATGATGCTTTTGTTGAGAGCAGTGGTGCTGTGAACACAATTTCTGCATCTCTTATGAAGATAGCAAATGACATACGCTTGCTGGGAAGGTCACTACAGTTTTCTATTACCTTTTTTGGTAATCAATATTTTCGTAATATTTTGAGGAGCTGCACTTAACATTTCCAATATGATCACAGTGGCCCTCGTTGTGGACTTGGTGAACTTATCCTACCAGAAAATGAGCCTGGGAGCAGCATTATGCCTGTAAGCAGTATATCACTCTTTTAATTTGGTTGTTTCAGCATGTTAGTCGATTACTGCTTTGTTGTCTCCTTTGGTATGTAACTGCTTCTTTCTTTCAGGGAAAGGTTAATCCTACCCAGTGTGAGGCTCTGACCATGGTTTGTGCTCAGGTATGCTACTTGTACCTTGTTTTTCCATTTTAATATATCCTTCTAGTCTAAATGATTTTCTGCAATTTGCTCTATGCTTTTGATGCACAAGTGCTGCTTATCTAAAATATCGTTTATTTCCCAACAGTTGTTAAATATTTTCCATAGTGTATAACTATAATATTAAGTTTTGTCGATCTTTATCATAGGTCCATTTTCAGCTTATGTTTTACATAATTCCTTATTAGCTAGCTTTATTAGTTAGGTGTACAGCAAGACATTTTGAAACTCTTAGGTCTTTTTTACAACACATGGTTATTTGTAGAAGATAATGTTTAAGGGCTTTTCTTATACAGAACAGAAGGCTGATATAATGTGCTATAATGGTATCCTTCATTTGTAGTTTTGTCATGAGTCCCTATTTAGATGCTCAGGTTTATTGTCAAATGTTTAATTTTAAGCAGCGTAGAAGCTATTGTGCAAACTGTTGAAGTGTAAATGTGGATTGCCTAGCCCTTTCCATCAGTTCAGACTTTTGGTTGCGCTGGCTAGTGCATGAATCTTAACACAAACAAGATCTCTATGATTCCTGATTGGACCAGTGTCTAAACCACAATATGCACTATCACCCTTCCGTTTGCATCATCCTTGCTAAAAATATAGGGATATAGGCATATAGCACACATTTGGTGGTATATAAGGAATTCCCCTTGGTTCGCTGTTCGTGTGATTCTATATGGTAATCAACTCTTGTTTGGATTGTGATATTGCAGGTTATGGGCAATCATGTCGGTGTTACGATAGGTGGTTCAAATGGGCATTTTGAACTGAACGTTTATAAGCCAATGATTGCTGCTGGATTGCTTCGAGTATGATCTCTGTTCTCATGCATTACACACTATGCTTATTTAATGGATGGAGTGAACTGTCCTTTGAATAACCACACTAAACCCTCTTATCAATCTGCATACTTCTTGTTACTGTGACTTGCCAAATTTTAACCCCATTTATCTGTTATTGTTTGCATGCATGCTAATTTGGTTGACACACAATCCCTTTTTTCCAACAGTCATTGAGATTATTAGGGGATGCATCTGTATCCTTTGAGAAAAACTGTGTCAGGGGAATAGAAGCAAACCATAAGAGAATTTCACAATTGTTGCACGAGGTAACTATGTTGATTTGTTTTTAGTTTGATTGCTGCACTATCCTTTTTATCGAGTTCAGATCATTATATTAATTCATTAATTTCTCTGTTATTTTGTACAGTCTTTGATGTTGGTGACATCGCTGAACCCTGTAAGTAAAATGCATTATTTACATTTCTTAACTTAATGCTTGCTGTATAACCTGTGGGAATTCATGTTTAATTCTCCAATGAATACAGAAAATTGGCTATGACAATGCTGCAGCCGTTGCTAAGAAAGCTCACAAAGAAGGAACAACACTGAAGGTGATTATTGCATCCGTTTGATTTGCTTTGGTCTCTTGGTGCATGTACTTTGCATCTGTTTGATTTGCTTTGGTCTCTTATTGCATGTACTTTAGACTAGCTTCCAAGGTCATGTGCATAACATACCTTTCATATCTCGGCTGGAATTTTAACAGCCGATTATAAGGCGTAAAATCTCATGATCGTGTTATTTGGATTAGAAGTCTAAATTTCATTACATTACCTACTGTTGGGCTCTTTGGTCTCCTGTTTTAATATGATTAGTTATTACAGTGTATCATAATGTAATTCTACTGCTTGCTGACTGTGCGCTTAAAATCATGGTACAACGTGTGGATTATATTTAGAATTTATTATTAATCCTGGGTTCCTTCACTTTTTTTGTTCCAGGAAGCTGCTTTAAGCCTTGGAGTTTTGACGGAAAAGGAATTTCATGAACTCGTTGTTCCAGAGAAAATGATTGGCCCTTCTGATTAAAAGCATCCTGTTAGTTATACTTCTCATCGAAGCGTTGAGGTTACCACTTCGTGGTTCCTAAGCCCTTCCGTAAATAAGGCAAGCCAGATTTAACATCTTCATTTCCTTGCCCACTGGGAGAGTTAATTTTGCGCACCTAATGGTGCCAGAGAAAAACATTTTTTTCCTGTTAATCGTACAGGAAGTGTGTTTTGATTTATTGGAACCTCATTGGAAATAGTTTTTTTTCTCCTTGGGTATTATTATCAGCACGCCAACTTTTACCCAACGTGGCGAATGTTCATGTGGTGAGTATTGTAATCATGTTCTTGAAAAATAATTAGCATTCATCTTGAGGACAAATGAAAGGAAAAAATGTAGAGTTTCGTTGTTGATAAGACGGTAAGGCGACTAAGGTGAGCACCAACCGTTTGCTGCCTAAGCGAAGCCTAAAGTGCGTAGGCCCCGTTTGGATTAGCATTTTCTTTGTAATACACCTGTAAAAGAAATACACGTCTCCACCGGTCGGTTTCATTTCCAGCCGGAAAACAGTCATGCACAGTAAAATACACTTGTAAATCTTACACCTCTGTATTGAATTACACCTATACTAAGCGCGCCCTAAGGCGGGTGCCTAAAGCGGGCATAAATGCCTTGCGACATTATAAGGCCGTGTGCAGTGAGGAGTGCTTATGCCCCGGTGCTTAGGGAGAGAGAGTAGCGGCGCTTCTCTTGAAAAAAAAACTGAATTACGATGCAGAGTGTTTCATACAGATTTTTAAGTTTTTTTTTTGACGGATAGGGATGCATAAGTTGTGGCTTCAACAGTTTTCTCACAAGCACCTCATAGCACCGGAAGCAAAACTTAGCTTCCGCTGCCCTTCTGCAGCACCGGTGCAACCTGATCTCAAGAAAAAAAAACGTTTTTTATTATTATTTAGGCACTCACTTTAGCACGTGCGCTGTAAATGGCCTAAACAATGGTGAGCTTAGTTTCTTATTCCTCTTCGTGTGTTGTACTCGTAACACATTGGAGAGGGGCATTTTGTCCGGAAACATATGCTCCTGGTTTTACAGATGTGTTTTAAAGGTATTTAGAAATGTCATAAAATTCTGACAATAAATTTCACGCTTATATCTTAACATTCTAAGTGCTCACAAAATCATTTCTGGAAAAAAGGCAGCTTTGAAAAAACGACAACTTTTGTGTCGCATGTGAAAAAGATAAAGTGGGGTGTTAAAAAAGGGCATTTTCACGAGATATTTTTTTGTCCTTTTACACAAGCCACAAAAAATATCAGCTTTCTGCAAAACTTGCGTGCACACATAAAATATCGAGATCACATCAAAAATTTGTTTGGAACCTTTTGCATTTGAAATGTTTTCGATGGCAGGAGCATATGCTCTCATGTGCCAAAGTGAATTTCTGGTTATTTATTTCTTTTTGGTGAACTATCGGATAGATCGGCTTATCATGCAGAACGGTAATCTATATCTATACTTCTATATTTCTATACTACTATTAAACAATTCAACATTTTCTTTTCTAAAGCCACCCCGTTATGTGTACCTAGGCTAATTTGTGCCACCAGATTATTCCATCTAAAATGATCTAATGGCCTAGATACATCTGGCCGGAGACCCCGATTGCATATAGCAATTAGTGTTGGCTGACCATTCTCCACCGGATCACACCTATCCCATCTCTATTCTCTCATCATCTCCTCTAATCACGGGAGGGGCCACGCCACAAATTCTCAAATACAAAGAAAAACAATATCCCATCTATCGTCTCCTCTAATCACGGGAGACAAAATCGCCGCTATGAATCCCGTCTCCTCCCTCGGGAGGCAACCGCTCCGGCGCCGCTGCCCATGCATGGCCCAGTTCCTCCATCTTGACCGTCGTTGCAGACGTGAAAACAGATCTGCCGCCGCCCAACCCCTCATTCCATTCCCTTCTTCCGCGCAACCGGCATTCAGTGCTATTGTGGAGGACATTGACTGGCGCGTCTCGACCGATGCATGTCCACGACGAGATTGGCGCCGCAACCGGTACAAGCGGCGTGAGCAGAGCCAGGGCTGGGGAGTGCCACATACGTAAGTAACGTCGAGCGTGGCCGATGACGCCAAGATGAGATTCTTTAGATCGTTTTTTCATCTCTCTCTTTACCAATCCTTCTTGCTTTCCCTCTTGTCTCTCTTGCCACTGTATGCAAATTTGGACATGTGCTCTGGTTTGAACCGAGCTTGATTTTTTTCGTTAAGATTCAGGGATGGTAGTGTTGGGTTGGGTTGAGGTGCATCACTGCGTTGGGGTGCGGGGCGAAGTTGGCGGAGGTTAGAGGTCAGGCCCGACTTAGGGGGCGGTTGTTTTGGTGTTGTGATCGTCTGGGTTTTGCGATGGAGAGATGAATCCGCCTGAATTTTCTTTTCCTCTCTTGTTGCCTTCAAGAAGAAGAGGAGATGTCAAGTGGAAGTAGAATAGGGATGGAGGATGCTGTTGATTTGCTTCGGAACAAAGTGTTTGGTGGTTTGGTTGCTGTTACTGGTATACTCTTATCTTTGAATTACTCGGGCTCGAATAATGTACTGTCTGATTTATAAGCAAACGATGTGCTGTGAGTATACCCTACGAGGATGGTTGATGCAAGCCCATGCTTCTCACAAGTTCAATTCAAGGTTGGTGTCGCTCTATTTTTACTATTGTTTCTTTATCAATATTTCAGTAGTGGGGCAGAAAACATTTACCTATTATGTAGTTCTTCGCTGAAAGCTGAATGTATTGTTTAAACTGTTTTCCCTAAATGAAGGAAGTACGGTTTGCATGTAATTTTTTTACTATTATATGTTTATATGAATCTGTGTCATTTTCAGTCCAACAAAATCTAAGTGAGTTCAAGTTTGCATTGAGCATTTTCCAGTTCTCTCTCCTCTTAGGATAATTTAGGTAGTTTTACTCGTCATGCATATTCGCTTCGCGTCTTTTCTTTCCTTTGTGCTTAGCGAATGTAACTGATTGAACTTTCTATTGTTTTTGGTGTGTCAATAGATCCAGTTGTATTGCCCGGGGAGCCTGGAGGCGGGAGCAATGCTGATGGTCACCACGGCAGTGGGTGGCCGCCGGGAGGCAATGCACTCGCCGGACGTCATTCACTTCACCGGCATTGGTGGCACCAAGGGCGACCACAACCTCCATGTTGGCGTTGCGTTGTGTGCGCACGCGACATAGTCTACGTTTTCATAGAGGCAGAACATTATATTAGGTTATTCAAATATATGTCGTGCATTTGCTCATAATAATACAACTTTTGTCTTTATAAGTTATGATAAGTGTGCACGGAATGGTTTAATACCATTTAGTTTATTAATATTAATATCACTGTAATATCTCACGCTTATCTGAGGTCTGGGTTTAAGTATGCCACTGAGGTTGAGAGAGAGAGAGGCTAGCACCTTTTATGATTAGTCATCTATGTATACATCTATTCCTAACAATCATATATAGCCCAATCTAATGTTATCTATGATTTATTTTCTCAATATTACTAATCATGCTGACTGTTCAATCATTTATTCATTTATGTATAGAGCCAGTCCTAACAACCATATATAGTCAAACTAATGTTATCTCTGATCTCATGTCAGTATTACAATTCATGCTTACTAATGCTATACTTGCTTTATTAGCATGCATCGGGAATATTCTTATGATGGATTACTTTGGAGTGCAAACGAAGCTGGTGTACCTTGGGAGGTGAAGAATAATAAGCTTGAGAAAATTTTGACAATCTTAGTTTAAGACTTGCTCTGCAAGGGAGAGTGTTTGTAGGCTTTATTGCTTTTGTGCTACTCTGCAAGTATGCTTGTTTCTGCCAGTATAAGGACAAATATTTTTGCAACTCGTAGTTCCTTGTTTTTCTGAATAAACATAGCTTATGATATTTTTCCTTTGTTTTCTTATTGATGATAATGAATAGTTTGCTCCTTGAGACATGTGTTGCACGTGCACACTAACTAGTACCAGCATAAACAAAAGTTGAGGATGACAAACTCTTTACAAACGTCAAGTACCAATCCAGTCTGGAGAGTTATTTGAAAATTGTGCGTGCCTACAAAGATCGAAGTGTTGGGGAACGTAGTAATTCAAAATTTTCCTATGATCACACAAGATCTATCTAGGAGATGCATAGCAACGAGACGGGAGAGTGTGTCCATGTACCCTCGTAGACCGAAAGCGAAAGCATTTAGTAACACAGTTGATGTAGTCGAACGTCTTCACGATCCAACCGATCCAAGTATCGAACGTACGGCACCTCCGTGTTCAGCACACGTTCAGCACGATGACGTCCCTCGAGCTCTTGATCCAGTTGAGGACGAGGGAGAGTTCCATCAGCACGCCAGCGTGGCGACGGTTTTGATGATGTTACCAGCACAGGGCTTCGTCTAAGCACTACGACGATATGACCGAGGTGTTAAACTGTGGAGGGGGGCACCGCACACGGCTAAGAGAATAACTGTTATACTTTGGGGTGCCCCTCTGCCCCCGTATATAAAGGAGGGAGGAGGAGGAGGAGGCCGTCCTAGGAGGGGCGCACCTATAGGGGGAGTCCAACTAGGATTCACAATCCTAGTTGGAGTCCCCTTCCTTTTCCAAGAGAGGGAGAGAGGGAAAGCGGTGGAGAGG
>NC_041387.1:375771152-375775496 GCF_002162155.2 Triticum dicoccoides
AATTCGGACCAGCCATGGGGGGGGGGGCACGGACACCCTGCGGCCCTCCTCTCCTTTTCCACTAAAGCCCATAAGGCCCATTAATCCCCGGGGGGTTTCGGTAACCTCCCGGTACTCCAAAAAATGCCCGAACTCTTCCGAAACCTTTCCGGTGTCAGAACATAGCCTTCCAATATATCAATCTTTATGTCTCGACCATTTCGAGACTCCTTGTCATGTTCATGATATCATCCGAGACTCCTAACAAACTTCGGTCATTAAAAACACATAACTCATAATACAAATCGTCATCGAACGTTAAGCGTGCGGACCTACAGGTTCGAGAACTATGTAGACATGATCGAGACACATCTCTGATCACTAACCAATAGCGGAACCTGGATGCTCATATTGGCTCCTACATATTCTACAGAGATCTTTACCGGTCAAACCGCATAACAACATACATTGTTCCCTTTGTCATCGGTATGTTACTTGCCCGAGATTCGATCGTCGGTATCATCATACCTAGTTCAATCTCGTTACCGGCAAGTCTCTTTACTCGTTTCGTAATACTTCATCCAACAACTAACTCATTAGTCACATTTGAAAGGATCGATATAGTTGACTAGAGGGGGGTGGGGGGGTGAATAGGCAACTAACAATTTTTAGCTTTTCTTTACCAAATTAAACTTTGCATGAAAGTAGGTTGTCTAGATATGCAACTAGGTGAGCAACCTATATGATGCAACAACACTATTTTTTGAGATAAACACAAACTTTATTCATTAGAGATAGCAAGTACATCGTTTGTGAGAGTCATTACAATTTCATTTACAGGCTCCTCAAACCAATCATAAATCAACGAAAGTCTAGCTAAACTTGCAAGCTTATGAGCTACTTTATTTGCTTCTCTGTTGCAGTGTTCGAATCTAGTAGCAACGAAGTCACAAGCATAATGAAAACAATCGTCGAAAATTTCCGCCGCCGCACCCGCCGACTGTCCTCCGTTCTTCATGGTATCAATCACCTCCAGGTTGTCCGAGTTAATAATAAGGCGATTACATCCCGCCCTTTGCGCCAATATTATACCAAATTTAAGAGCTGAGGCTTCCGCCATCAACACATCTTCGCAATAGTCAATCTTCCCGTTTCCTCCTGCGATAAGCCTACCTTTTTCATCTCTCAAAACCGCCCCCATCGTGCCCCTAAGTAGGTCATGGTCAAAAGAAGCGTCAACGTTAAGTTTCACAAAACCCCTAGGAGGACATGACCAACCCCCCTTTTTCATAGTAGCCTTGGGGGATGATGCATTTACGAAGTTTGACGTAAGGGCTAGGGCTAGAATCCCCATTGAAATCTAAAGTGCATACTGAGTTGTCTCCTTGTGCACTAACTTCCGTCTTTCCCACCATAGATATCATGTTGAAACATCAATCATTTCACGCACATTGTGATGACCCATTATCCTCAAATCTTGGTCTGGCAGAAGTAGTACGTATTCCAGCACCGCCTCTCCAGCAAGGTCAACCTTGCAAGCTTTATCAATGATATTATCCATCCCCAGCCTTGTCCAAACCTCCTTTGCTCTACTGCAAAGGAAAAGCATATGCTTTGTATCTTCAGAACCCTCCGAGCAAGTAGGTCAAATGGGCGTGACCTTCATATGTCTATTTGCGAGCGTAACCCGACATGAAAGCGTTCCATGTAATGTACGCCATATAAAAATTTTGACTTTTGCCGGACACGATAACTTCCATATCTTACTCCAAATAGGATTAACTGTGCTTCGCCCCATCCCGTTAGAATGTCTTAGTCTACTTCCATACTGGTGGTTCCACTCCACAAAATAAGCAGATCGAACCGAGAACATACCATTTTTTGTATAACTCCAAGCAATGAAATCTAGCATATCATGTTGCGAGATTGGAATTGAGAGAATCCGTTGAACATCAATGGGCCACATTGTTTGTGTAATCAGATCTTCGTCCCAAGAATTTGAAATAGGATCAATCAAATCACCCACCTTAGTTATCAGTTGTGCCCCCTAGGTGTCACAACTTTTCTAGTATCACAATTTGGGATCCAGGCATCTTCCCAAATATTTATATTTTGTCCATTCCCCACATGCCAAATATAGCCACGTTTCAGAGAATTTATGCCAGCCATAATACTTTGTCAGGTGAAAGAAGAGCCTTTCTTTTGCTTAGAATTTAACAAATCGCCATCAGGATAGTATTTAGCCATTAGAATTGTGGCACACAAAGAATCAGGCTTATCCAGAAGGCACCATGCCTGTTTGGCGAGCAGTGCCAGATTGAAACAGTGAATATCACGAAATCCCATCCCTCCTTGGTTTTTAGGTACGCACATTTTCCACCAGGCCATCCAGTGCATCCTCCTCTGGTTCTCCTCGTCTCCCCACCAGAAATGCGCTATCGCGTCAATGATTCCTTTACAATTTTTTAGGAATTTTAAAGACCGACATTGCATAGGTGGGTATGGCTTGGATCACAGCCTTGAGCAGGATCTCCTTTCCCCCGGCAGACAATAATTTTTCCTTCCAGCCACTAATTTTCTCGACAATCTGTTCAATCAGAAATTGGAAACAGTCTGTTTTATCTACACCCACATTTGCTGGCAAGCCCAAATATTTATCACTGAGGGCCTTTGTCATTATATTCAGCGTTATACACAATTGTTCCCTAATCTCCACCTTCGTGTTTGGGCTAAAGAAAATGCTGGATTTTTCAATGCTTACCAATTGTCCCGATGCCTGATAGTATAAATTTAACGCTGTTTTCACAGCTTCCACATTGTGTTGGTTGGCTTTCATGAAAAACAAAGAATCATCCGCAAAGAGAAGGTTTGTGATGGGCGGGGCATCTCTACAAACTTTTACTCCTGAAATAGTTCCAATTTCCTCCGCCCGTGTAAGTAGAGCATTCAATCCCTCTATGCACAACAAGAAAAGGTATGGCGACAAAGGGTCACCCTGCCTCAAACCCCTTGTAGGCTTAAAACTCTCACTATCCTCCGCGTTAATCCTTACTCTGTATTCAACCGTTGAGACGCATTGCATAATTAATTTCACCCAATCTTGACGGAAGCCCAGTCTCAGCATAATCTCCTTCAAAAAAGGCCACTCAACTCTGTCATAAGCTTTGTGCATATCCAGTTTAATAGAACACAAGCCTTCTCTACCTTCTCTTTTATTTTTGATTGTGTGAAAACACTCATAAGCTATAAATATATTATCCATTATTAGTCTGCCAGGCACAAAAGCACTCTGAGTCGGGCTTATAATATCTGGCAGGAGAACCTTCAAGTGAAAGGCCACCATCTTTGCAATTATTTTATATACCACATTGCATAAATTGATCGGCCTAAATTGGGTTACTTTTTCTGGTGTGTTAACCTTTGGGATCATCACAATCGCAGTATCGTTCCAACCAGCTGGTATAGTACACGTATTGATGGCTTGTAGGACTTCCTCAACTAGATCGTCCCCTAGCATAGGCCAAAATCTTTTATAGAAGATAGCATGGAGTCCATCTGGCCCTGGAGCTTTTAAGTCCCCAATCTCGAATATCGCCTTGCAGACATCTTCAGCAGTATAAGGGGCAAGAAGAGCATCGTTCATTTCAGTCGTCACTCTCCTATGAACTAGGGACAAAACTGTAATGCCCCGGTTTCGATGCGCCAGGTGTCTGCCAGTTATTCGCCGTTGTTGCCATGTCATTTTCTTGCGTGTTGCATTTTATCATGTCATCATGTGCATTTCATTTTGCATACGTGTTCGTCTCATGCATCTGAGCATTTTCCCCGTTGTCCCTTTTGCAATCCGGCGCTCCTATGTCCTCCGTCGTTCCCCTTTTGTCTCCTGTTGTGAGTGGGTGTTAAACTTTCTCGGAATGGCCCGAGGCTTTCCAAGTAGCCTTGGTATACCACCGGTAGACCGCCTGTCAAGTTTCGTGCCATTTGGAGGTCGTTTGGTACTCCAACGGTTAACCGGGTAACCGCAAAAGCCTCTCTCTCTTTGCAGCCCAACACCCCTTTCAAAGTGGCCCAAAACCCAGCAAACTCCCCTCCATGCTCTCCGCCATTCGATCATGATCGCGTGGCCGAAAACCGCTCCTCATTTGGACTCTCCTAGCTCCCTATGCCTATAAAAACGTCCTCCCCATCCATTTTTGTAGACGAAACCCTAGCCCCGCTCCCCTCGCGCGCCGGACATGTCCAGCCCGCCACGTCGCCCGACCAATGGGGGCATGCCACGTCACCTCCGCTGCCGCTGCAGCCAATCTCCTCCCGCCATGTGTCGCCGCCGCCATCCCACCGCGCGCCGCCGCCCGGAGCCCAGAT
>NC_041387.1:375775953-375876318 GCF_002162155.2 Triticum dicoccoides
GTCGCCGTCTCCTGGTAGCCCGCCATCCGCTGCCGCCTTGGCCGGCGCCGCCGCGCCGGATCAGCGCCGCCCCGCCAGATCCGCCCTCCTCCGACCACCGCCAAGCTCGCCGCGGCCTCCGGCCGCCTCCTTCGCCTCCGGTGGCTGCCAGCGTCGTCTGCTGGCCGCCACCGCGTTCCAGATCGATCGGGAGGAGCCCGATCGCTTCTCCGTTGACCGGCCTGGGCCACATGGGCCCCGACCCTGTACGTCGGCCCACTGCAGCCTCCCCGCCAGCCTGCCAAGCCCCTCTTCGCGACCTGGGCCAAGCCCGCTAGGTGAGCCCGGCCTATGTCCTGCTCTGTGCGTCATTTACCTATCGCGCGCCTGCTCTGTTTTTTTCAGAAACACGGCTAAGTCCCCGAGATATTTAGACATTTTCATGCCATGTTCATCGCATCGTATCTCTACGTCTGTAGCTCCGTTTTGTGCGTGTAATATGTCAAATTGTTCGCCTCAACGAATACATCATTTCATTCCATTGCATCATGTTCTTTTGAGGTCATCTAGATGCCCGAATCATCATTGCAAGAGTGCTTCATGATGTTAATCTGCTGTAATTGTTATAACGAGCTCATTTGTCATTTTTGCCATGATTGATGTGTGCATCCTATGAGGTTGATGTCTACATGTGTTTTGATATATGCCATGTCTTCTTTACAAAGGTTCTTACCATGTATTTTTGTGATCAATGTGGTGACTAGCACAAGCATGCAAACTAGTCTTCGTAATGTTGCTGATTTTAGTCCCTGTTCTGCTGTTATTTTGATGCCATGTAAACTTGATGCTACAGAGAGATACATGCATATTTTGAGATACTTCAGTAAGGGTGTTTTGAACATATGGTTATTGTCTATCCATTCATGCCCCTGTTTGTAATTATGGAGTAGTCTAGCATGTCATTTTCGTGCTCTACTTTTGCTTCAAAATGTTTCCTGGCAGGTTGTTTACATGTTATTCAATTTTGCCAAGGTTGTTGTAGTTGATCCTTGCATGCTATGAACTTGTTTTTGCCTTGGTTTGTTTCACAAACATGTCTTCTTGCTGATGCTATGCTTATCTTGTCATGCAATGCTCTGTAGTGAGTGCATCGAGCTCACGAAGATGCCTTCGTAATTCTGTCAATGCCATGCTCTATTTGCTGAATGTGTTAACGAAACTTGCTATGTTTACATGGGTGCCATCATATCTTCTGGTCCTTTTTGGCTCATGGTCACTAAGGGACTTTTGATCTATGCTTTGAGTAGAACCATGCCATGTCTTGTTTTGCTATTATAAGTTCCTGTAACATGTTGTTTGATAGCTCTAAACATTGCAACCTGATGTTATTTTCTGCAAAGTCTGAACTGTTATTATTTGTAATCTTGCCATGTGTGTTTGAGCATGTTCTAGTAGTTTCTGGAGTTAGCTCAGTGTTCATGTTTTGTTATGCTTTATCTGTATATCATGCCCATGTATTTTGTTTTAATGTTGAGATGCTGTAGCTTATTGTTTTGATGCTTGCAATATGCCTAGTTGCTGTTTTGGACAACTTGTCTTTTAAACTTATATGGAGTGTATGTGTTGAACCGTTGCCCCGTTTTGAGTGTGCTCTATATGAAACTTGCTTAGAATTGCATGTAGTTTCATATTATCATGTTGCATCCTTGTCTTGAGGTGTTTGCTTGATGTTTGTATGCATTTTGCATCAATGCCATGTTTAACTTGTTTTGCTCATATCTTCTAGGCCGTAGCTCCGAACTAAATGAACTTTATATGTAACTTGACTAGAATTTCGTGTAGATCCTCTTTGTGCATCTTAAATTGCTGTTTAACAACTTGAACATAAGGTTTATTCAGATCTGGACCAATTTCGAAATATGCTTATGAGGACTTACCGGAATTGTTATATGTTGTTCCCGGCCTCATTTAAACTTGCCTTAATGTGTTGTTCTTGTTTGCATCATATTTTGCCATGAGTAGCCTCATCTAGATTTGTCATGCATCATGCTTGTTGTGCATCATGCCTTGTTCATGTGTGGTGTGTTTACCATGTTGTGTGCTTCTTTTTGATAGTTCCCGTTTCGTTGCGATCGTGAGGATTCGTTCGTCTACGCTTGGTTCGGCTTCATCCGTTCGTCTTCTTCATGGACTCGTTCTTCTTCCTAGCGGGATTTCAGGCAAGATGACCGCTACCCTGGATCTCACTACTATCATTGCTATGCTAGTTGCTTCGTTCTATCGCTATGCTGCGTTACCTATCTTTTGCTCATCAAGCCTCCCATATTGCCATGAACCTCTAACCTTTGACACCTTTCCTACGCAAACCGTTGTTTGGCTATGTTACCGCTTTTGATCAGCCCCTCTTATAGCGTTGCTAGTTGCAGGTGAAGTTGAAGATTGCTCCATGGCGGACAGGATTTTGTTGGGATATCACAATATCTCTTATATTATTAATGCATCTATATACTTGGTAAAGGGTGGAATACTTGGCCTTATGCCTGGTGTTTTGTTCCACTCTTGCCGCCCTAGTTTCCGTCATACTGATGTTATGTTCCCGGATTTTGCGTTCCTTACGTGGTCGGGTGATTTATGGGACCCCCTTGACAGTTCGCTTTGAATAAAACTCCTCCAGCAAGGCCCAACCTTGGTTTTACCATTTGCCTCACCACCACCTATACCCTTCCCTTGGGTCGGCCAACCCAAGGGTCATCTTTATTTTAGCCCCTCCGGGCCAGTGCTTGTCTAAGTGTTGGTCCGAAGCGAGTAGACTGCGGGGCCCCCTCGGGGAAACTCGAGGTCTGGTTTTACTCGTAGGATGTCTCATCCGGTGTTGCCCTGAGAACGAGATATGTGCAGCTCCTATCGGGATTTGTCGGTGCATCGGGTGGCTTTGCTGGTCTTGTTTTACCATTGTCGAAATGTCTTGTAAACCGGGATTCCGAGTCTGATCGGGTCTTCCTGGGAGAAGGTATATCCTTCGTTGATCGCGAGAGCTTATCATGGGCTAAGTTGGGACACCCCTGCAGGGTATAATCTTTCGAAAGCCGTGCCTGCGGTTATAGGCAGATGGGAATTTGTTAATGTATAGTTGTAGATAACTTGACACCAGATCCGAATTAAAACGCATCAACCGCGTGTGTAGCCGTGATGGTCTCTTCTCGGCGGAGTCCGGGAAGTGAACACGGTTTTTGGGTTATGTTTGACATAAGTAGGAGTTCAGGATCACCTCTTGATCATTGCTAGCTTCACGACCCTTTTTGTTCTCTTCTCGCTCTTATTTTTGTATGTTAGCCACCATATATGCTTAGTCGCTGCTGCAGCCTCACCACTTTACCCCTTCCTTTCCCTTTAAGCTTTGCTAGTCTTGATACCCATGGTAATGGGATTGCTGAGTCCTCATGGCTCACAGTTTACTACAACAACAGTTGTAGGTACAGGTTTTGCGATGATCATGACGCGAGCGCGATGTTTGCTTGTTTTGGAGTTCTTCTTCTGCTTCTTCTTCGATCAGGGGATAGGTTCCAGGTCGGCAGCCTGGGCTAGCAGGGTGGATGTTGTTTGAGTTTCTATTTGTGTCGCATCCGTAGTCGGATGGTGTTTTTATGTAAGATGATGTTGTATTCGTGTGGCATTGTATGCCTCTTGTATGTATCCCCATCTATTATGTAATGTTGATGTAATGATATCCACCTTGCAAAAGCGTTTCAATATGCGGGTCTATCCTTGGTGGGACCTTCGAGTTCCTTTTGGATAGGGTCGCATATTGGGCGTGACAAGTTGGTATCAGAGCCTCGATCGACCTTAGGAGCCCCCTTTGATTGATCGTGTAGTTTGGCCGTTGTTGAGTCTAGAAGAAAAACTGTTTTCGGAGTCTAGTTATATCGGAGAGTAGGAATTCTTTTTACTCCTTAGCCCCTTCGTCGCTCTGGTGAGGAATTTTGACGTAGATGTTTTGAATTACTCCTCTTCCCCTTCAAATTTTTCTTTAGGATCATGCAGTTGGTTTTTTTCGATCGTTGTTTCTCAGCTCTTTTCATCCGGTGCATTTCTCGTCAAGCCGACTCGACCCTCTTCATCTTGAGTTCAATCCTCAGTTCGCTCTCAATGAAGTTGTTTCTCTGTCCTCAGTTTTTTTCTTTTCCCACCCGCCCACCCTTCTTCTTCTCGAAACCGGAGTTCGTAATCGAGTATCCATCCTACTCGTGCGAAGCCTTTGCTTTCTTTCCTCAATGATTTCAACCGGTGTTCTCTATTCAAGATATTCATCGATTTCCCCTTCCAAGTTGCCTTTGTTTTCCCGCCGTCCCACCCTTTTCTTCCCGGAGTCTGACACTCTCTCGACCATCTATTTCATTCGTGTGGAGCCTCTTCAGTCTTTCGTTAATCATTTCAACCGGTGAAATCTTGTCTCGGTGGACATTCTTCATCTCTTTTTCTTCTCCGGTGGATTCAATTCCAGTTTTCGGTAGTGATTATATTCTTCCCCTCGGCTCAAGTGTTTTCCCTGCTCGTTCGTCTCTCGCCAGTTTATCCTTCTGGAGTGCTCAAGACATCTCAGGAGATTCGTCTGTGTTTCAATTAATTCGAGGTTGTCACCTTATTCAAATATTTCAATCGTTTTGGTGCATCATTTATCTGTTCAACAATCCTTTTCAACGGTGTTTTCTCTTCAGTGGGCCCTAACCCACAGGTCTTTTCCGAGGATCTTACCTGACTCTTTTAATTCCCCCGGAGTTATTCTCAATTCTTTTCGGAGTCTGACGTAAGAATGGATTTCATCAGTCAGATGCCTTTCCAAGATCGTTTCTTAATCATTTTATAGTTGCTTCAACCCTTCCTGTTTTACATTCTTCGGAGTATCTCAGTAATTTTGGTGGTGCTTCTCGTCGTCATTTGAAGACCGAAGAAGAGTTTTTCCTCTAAACCTTGTCCGTCCTCCCGAAGTTTCGTGGTTCTAGCTTCATGTTATCCTCGCAAATTACCCTGTTTGTCAGAAGTTGTTTCCAGCTTCTTTTCTTCGGAGGCCATCATTTCAGTCAGTGTTCTCTATTTATCCCGGCGCATCTGTCAAGTATTCTTTATCAGCTCGTTGTCTCTTTGTTCTTTTGCATCTAAATCCCCTCTAACATATTTGTTCCTTCTAATTCTTCCCGGCGATTCAGTCTCTTTCATCAGTCATTTTCGAATTCTTACGGTGGTTCGTTCAAGATTCTTTTCCTTGATTATCATTCAATCCATTCGTTTCTTTCCAATCCTACCGGTGGTTCATGAAGACCTTCTCAAGTTTGTGATATGTCACTTTTCAATCCTTTTCAAGAAGAATAAGTAGTATGCAAAATCCATTGCTTGTCATCAATTTAATTTGATGAAGGATAAGCATACAATAAATCTTATTCTTACTGCGTTCAAGTAAATAACCCCTTTCTCCGGAGATTGTTCATGTTGAATAATTTCTCGATTCCAAGTTGTTCACCTTTTATTTTCCGGAGTTCAAATTTCCTCGACCATTTCGGCGGAACCTCCATCTAAATCATCGCAAAGCTCATCTTATTCTTTCATCCTTCATTTGATCTCATCATCCTTTTGTTACCGGAGTTCTACATGGTGGTTCTTCATGATTTAATTCATTCTTCAAGAGTTCATCAAGATTTTGTTGGAGGAGTTTAAGTATCTTTTCTTCTCGAATCTCGAAGTGCAATTAATTCTCCATATTCTTTTGAAGTGGATTTTTGCATTCCTTCGTTCTTCTCAGCTATCCAATCATTTTGGTTTGCGGTAGGTTATCACCTTATGATCTTGAGATGTTACCTATAAGACCACAACAAGCTTATTCTTTCGTTGTTGATTTTCTCAACAACTCCGTTCAATCCTTTCTTCTAAGTTCTTTTCATTCAACTCTTTCAATTCTTTCCAGAGATTTTGTGTCGTGTCTTCATCAAGTATCATTCCATCCCGTCTTGAGAAGTTCTTGTTCTATTCTTTCCATGTTCAGTCGGAGTGCCGTCTAAATTCTTTTGTTCATTCATTTTCTATCTCGTTCTAACCGGAGTGGTTTCATAGTCTATCTGATTCCGTGAGCTTTCGATTCTCGTCATTCTCTTCGTTCCTCTCTTCTTCTCAAGTGCTCTCGATTCTTTGCTTCTTCTTTTGAGTTCTTGTTTCACCTCATCCCTTTTCCTTCCGTCTCGGTCCTAAGATCTCGGGACGAGATCTCTTGTTAGTGGAGGAGTGTTGTAACGCCCTGGTTTCGATGCGCCAGGTGTCTGCCAGTTATTCGCCGTCGTTGCCATGTCATTTGCTTGCGTGTTGCATTTTATCATGTCATCATGTGCATTTCATTTTGCATACGTGTTTGTCTCATGCATCTGAGCATTTTCCTCGTTGTCCGTTTTGCAATCAGGCGCTCCTATGTCCTCCGTCGTTCCCCTTTTGTCTCCTGTTGTGAGTGGGTGTTAAACTTTCTCGGAATGGCCCGAGGCTTGCCAAGTGGCCTTCGTATACCATCGGTAGACCGCCTGTCAAGTTTCGTGCCATTTGGAGGTCGTTTGGTACTCCAACGGTTAACCGGGTAACCGCAAAAGCCTCTCTCTCTTTGCAGCCAAACACCCCTTCCAAAGTGGCCCAAAACCCAACAAACTCCCCTCCATAATCTCCGCCGTTCGATTACGATCGCGTGGCCGAAAACCGCTCCTCATTTGGACTCTCCTAGCTCCCTATGCCTATAAAAACGTCCTCCCCGTCCATTTTCACAGACGAAACCCTAGCCCCGCTCCCCTCGCGCGCCGGACATGTCCAAGCCCGCCGGACATGTCCAGCCGGCCACGTCGCCCGACCAATGGGGGCGTGCCACGTCACCTCCGCCGCCGCCGCAGCCAATCTCCTCCTGCCACGTGTCGCCGCCGCCATCCCACCGTGCGCCGCCGCCCGGGGCCCAGATCCGACCCGCCCCGGGTCGAACCGGACCTCGCCGGGCCCGTAGTCGCCGCCGCCTCGGCCCGTAGCCGCCATCGCCGGCGCCGCCCGCCACCCGCCGGCGTGCCTCGTCCCTACCGCCGCGGGCTCCCGCTGCCCGTGCCCTGGTCCATCCTGCCGCCGCCGCGGGCGCTGCCCCGGCCGGCCGAAGCTCGCCGCCGTGCCCTCCTGCTCCGCCTCCCGCGCCGCCGGTCGCCGTCTCCCGGTAGCCCGCCATCCGCTGCCGCCTTGGCCGGCGCCGCCGCACCGGATCAGCGTCGCCCCGCTAGATCCGCCCTCCTCCGACCACCGCCGAGCTTGCCGCGGCCTCCGGCCGCCTCCTTCGCCTCCGGTGGCCGCCGCCGTCGTCTGCTAGCCGCCGCCGCGTTCCAGATCGATTGGGAGGAGCCCGATCGCCTCTTCATTGACCGGCCTGGGCCACGTGGGCCCCAACCCAGCACGTCGGCCCACTGCAGCCTCCCCCCGGCCTGCCAAGCCCCTCTTCGCGACCTGGGCCAAGCCCGCTAGGTGAGCCCGGCCTATGTCCCGCTCTGTGCGTCATTTACCTATCGCGCGCCTACTCTGTTTTTTTCCAGAAAAACGGCTAAGTCCCCGAGATATTTAGACATTTTCATGTCATGTTCATCGCGTCGTATCTCTACGTCTGTAGCTCCGTTTTGTGCGTGTAATATGTCAAATTGTTCGCCTCAACGAATACATCATTTCATTCCATTGCATCATATTCTTTTGAGGTCATCTAGATGCCCGAATCATCGTTGCAAGAGTGCTTCATGATGTTAATCTGCTGTAATTGTTATAACGAGCTCATTTGTCATTTTTGCCATGATTGATGTGTGCATCCTATGAGGTTGATGTCTACATGTGTTTTGATATATGCCATGTCTTCTTTACAGAGGTTCTTACCATGTATTTTTGTGATCAATGTGGTGACTAGCACAAGCATGCAAACTAGTCTTCGTAATGTTGCTGATTTTAGTCCCTGTTCTGCTGTTATTTTGATGCCATGTAAACTTGATGCTACAGAGAGATACATGCATATTTTGAGATACTTCAGTAAGGGTGTTTTGAACATATGGTTATTGTCTATCCATTCATGCCCCTGTTTGTAATTATGGAGTAGTCTAGCATGTCATTTTCGTGCTCTACTTTTGCTTCAAAATGTTTCCTGGCAGATTGCTTACATGTTATTCAATTTTGCCAAGGTTGTTTAGTTGATCCTTGCATGCTATGAACTTGTTTTTGCCTTGGTTTGTTTCACAAACATGTCTTCTTGCTGATGCTATGCTTATCTTGTCATGCAATGCTCTGTAGTGAGTGCATCGATCTCACGAAGATGCCTTCGTAATTCTGTCAATGCCATGCTCTGTTTGCTGAATCTGTTAACGAAACTTGCTATGTTTACATGGGTGCCATCATATCTTCTGGTCCTTTTTGGCTCATGGTCACTAAGGGACTTTTGATCTATGCTTTGAGTAGAACCATGCCATGTCTTGTTTTGCTATTATAAGTTCCTGTAACATGTTGTTTGATAGCTCTAAACATTGCAACCTGATGTTATTTTCTGCAAAGTCTGAACTATTATTATTTGCAATCTTGCCATGTATGTTTGAGCATGTTCTAGTAGTTTCTGGAGTTAGCTCAGTGTTTATGTTTTGTTATGCTTTACCTGTACATCATGCCCATGTATTTTGTTTTCATGTTGAGATGCTGTAGCTTATTGTTTTGATGCTTGCAATATGCCTAGTTGCTATTTTGGACAGCTTGTCTTTTAAACTTATATGGAATGTATGTGTTGAACCGTTGCCCCGTTTTGAGTGTGCTCTATATGGAACTTGCTTAGAATTGCATGTAGTTTTATATTATCATGTTGCATCCTTGTCTTGACGTGTTTGCTTGATGTTTGTATGCATTTTGCATCAATGCCATGTTTAACTTGTTTTGCTCATATCTTCTAGGCCGTAGCTCCGAACTAAATGAACTTTATATGTAACTTGACTAGAATTTCGTGTAGATCCTCTTTGTGCATCTTAACTTGCTGTTTAACAACTTGAACATAAGGTTTATTCAGATCTGTACCAATTTCGAAATATGCTTATGAGGACTTACCGGAATTGTTATATGTTGTTCCCGGCCTCATTTAAACTTGCCTTGATGTGTTGTTCTTGTTTGCATCATATTTTGCCATGAGTAGCCTCATCTAGATTTATCATGCATCATGCTTGTTGTGTATCATGCCTTGTTCATGTGTGGTGTGTTTACCATGTTGTGTGATTCTTTTCGATAGTTCCTGTTTCGTTGCGATCGTGAGGATTCGTTCGTCTACGCTTGGTTCGGCTTCATCCGTTCGTCTTCTTCATGGACTCGTTCTTCTTCCTAGCGGGATTTCAGGCAAGATGACCGCTACCCTGGATCTCACTACTATCATTGCTATGCTAGTTGCTTCGTTCTATCGCTATGCCGTGTTACCTATCTTTTGCTCATCAAGCCTCCCATATTGCCATGAACCTCTAACCTTTGACACCTTTCCTACGCAAACCGTTGTTTGGCTATGTTACCGCTTTTGCTCAGCCCCTCTTATAGCGTTGCTAGTTGCAGGTGAAGTTGAAGATTGCTCCATGGCGGACAAGATTTTGTTGGGATATCACAATATCTCTTATATTATTAATGCATCTATATACTTGGTAAAGGGTGGAAGACTCGGCCTTATGCCTGGTGTTTTGTTCCACTCTTGCCGCCCTAGTTTCCGTCATACCGGTGTTATGTTCCCGGATTTTGCGTTCCTTACGTGGTCGGGTGATTTATGGGACCCCCTTGACAGTTTGCTTTGAATAAAACTCCTCTAGCAAGGCCCAACCTTGGTTTTACCATTTGCCTCACCACCACCTATACCCTTCCCATGGGTCAGCCAACCCAAGGGTCATCTTTATTTTAGCCCCCCCGGGCAAGTGCTTGTCTAAGTGTTGGTCTGAACCGAGTAGACTGCGGGGCCCCCTCGGGGAAACTCGAGGTCTGGTTTTACTCGTAGGATGTCTCATCCGGTGTTGCCCTGAGAACGAGATATGTGCAGCTCCTATCGGGATTTGTCGGTGCATCGGGCGGCTTTGCTGGTCTTGTTTTACCATTGTCGAAATGTCTTGTAAACCGGGATTCCGAGTCTGATCGGGTCTTCCTGGGAGAAGGTATATCCTTCATTGATCGCGAGAGCTTATCATGGGCTAAGTTGGGACACCCCTGCAGGGTATAATCTTTCGAAAGCCGTGCCTGCGGTTATAGGCAGATGGGAATTTGTTAATGTCCGGTTGTAGATAACTTGACACCAAATCCGAATTAAAACGCATCAACCGCGTGTGTAGCCGTGATGGTCTCTTCTCGGCGGAGTCCAGGAAGTGAACACGGTTTTTGGGTTATGTTTGACGTAAGTAGGAGTTCAGGATCACCTCTTGATCATTGCTAGCTTCACGACCGTTCCTTTTTGCTCTCTTCTCGCTCTTATTTGCGTATGTTAGCCACCATATATGCTTAGTCGCTGCTGCAGCCTCACCACTTTACCCCTTCTTTTCCCTTTAAGCTTTGCTAGTCTTGATACCCATGGTAATGGGATTGCTGAGTCCTCGTGGCTCACAGTTTACTACAACAACAGTTGCAGGTACAGGTTTTGCGATGATCATGACGCGAGCGCGATGTTTGCTTGTTTTGGAGTTCTTCTTCTGCTTCTTCTTTGATCAGGGGATGGGTTCCAGGTCGGCAGCCTGGGCTAGCAGGGTGGATGTTGTTTGAGTTTCTGTTTGTGTCTCATCCATAGTCGGATGGTGTTTTTATGTAAGATGATGTTATATTCGTGTGGCATTGTATGCCTCTTGTATGTATCCCCATCTATTATGTAATGTTGATGTAATGATATCCACCTTGAAAAAGCGTTTCAATATGCGGGTCTATCCTTGGTGGGACCTTCGAGTTCCTTTTGGTTAGGGTCGCATATTGGGCGTGACAAAAACCTCTTGATTCGGATGCTGGACTTCCGACGTGAAGAGTTTTGAAAAATAATCAGTAATGCGATTCTTCAGCTCCTTACCTTCTCTCCAAATCCCAGAATCATCTAAAAGTTTCTTTATATTATTTCTCTTTTTCCTAGCCGTGGCTGCGTTGTGGAAGAATGATGTATTACGATCCCCGTGCATCAACAAGTTTGCACGACCCCTTTGTAGCCAGAAAATTTCCTCTTGGTTCAATAGGTTCTCAATCACCACAATAATCTCCTTCTGTTGGCACCGTGATTCTGTGTTCAAGGGACCACACCCCAGTCTCTCTAACTCTTTTTTTAATTTATTAATTCTTCGCTTTGGACCCTTGAGAGTTACACGATCCCAAGTGTGCAAATCGGCATGCACGGCTCTCGTTCGATCAGCTAGTGAAGGGCCAATACCTGCTAACTTTGCTCTTTCCCAAGAAGCCTTAACAGTTTCAGTAACAGTCTCTTCCTTTAACCACCTAGCTTCAAATTGCTTCACGCACCTCTTTGGTCGTCTGAAAATATTGTCATCCAAATAATTCGTGTCCAAGACCAATGGCCGATGATCAGAATGGACATGTTCTTCATTAATCACCGCTGCACGAGGAAATTTATGTGCCCACTCTACATTGCAAACTGCCCGATCGAGACACTCTCGGATTTCACCTCTACTCCAAGTAAAAGGATCGCCCATGTAACCTAAGTCTTCCAGCCCACAGTCCATAAGGCATTCACGGAAGTCCCTCATCATTCCATTTGGTCTCGCATTATCGCCCTCCTTTTCCGAGGAATATAAAATTTCATTAAAATCCCCCAAAACCACCCAAGGGTGGTCGCCCTTACTATGTAAATTACGAATATCATCCCAAGATAAATGACGTTCGTTCCAGTTCGGATGACCATAAAAGCCCGTGAATCGCCACTTTACAACATCCTCATACATAAACATAACATCAATAAAATAAGACGATACATAGTTCAACTCGATTTTATTCGACTTATGATAAAACATAACAAGGCCACCGGCCCGACCATCACTTTCCATTACAAACATAGAATCAAAACCTAGGACACGCCGAAGCTCATTGGCTTTACATTTATTCAAATGGGATTCGGAAAGGAAAATTAGCTCTGCCCTTGTACGCTCCTGTAGTTCCAGAAGCTCACGAATTGCCGTGTTAGAGAGCATACCACGGCAGTTCCATCCTAGGATTTTCATTTGGCCCGGCGGTCCTCCTCCTCAGAGGCCACCGATGCGCCATTCTCATCTTTTTCTTTACCCACCGACTCCACTCCTTGCGGAGTATATTCTTCCTCCTTCTTGTCTATCTCCTTTGTAACATGCATAACACCCCCCTCCTTGTCCTAGACTACCTCAACTCTACCAGTACACACCGGTTTGGATGAGGCGGTTACATCGCCATATAACATGTGCTCATAGCTGTCCATCTCTTTCTCAGAAGAGAAATCTAAGTCACTACCCGTCGGTTGGACCCCAAAAGAATGTCCCCTTTTTTCCCCAAAACTTTGTTACGAGCATCCTCAGCTCTGTTTGCTCCCCCTTTCTTTTTCTCTCTCTTTTTTGAGCTTCCCTTCGTATGGTTTTTCCCTGCACTAAACTTAAAACATAGGGCATTATTTTCTGGGTCGCCACCTGCCGTATCATTCTTGCAGCAACAGTGTTTGCTAATGCCTCCAGCACACCCGGCTGGAAAAGAAATCCGTTAGCATCAGCCCCATGATTTGGGACTAGGCTGGGCATGCCCAGTGCTTGAGAGGATTTGGGCTTTAGACCAAATCCATCAGCATCAGCCCCATGATTTGGGACTAGGCTGGGCATGCCCAGCGCTTGAGAGGATTTGGGCTTCAGACCCCCCAGGAGAGACTGGTCCAGAACAGTAGTGTGGCGCACCTGACCCTCCTGGTCGTGTGGTCCTCCATGGTGCGGGTCCACCAGAGGCACTTTGCCCCGCCCGTCTCGCTCGCCAGAAACAGCCGGCGCACCTGCCTGGTCCTCCCGACCAAGTGCTGCGTCAGCCGGAACATGCGCCATGAGCCCCCGATCCCGACCCTCCTGGCCGAGTGTCAACTTGACGGATGAGGATGCCCCTTTGTCCGAGACCGTGAGTCCTCTCACGGCAGTGGCCACCTTGACGACGTCCATGGGCTTGGCGGTGTTGTTGACCGTGCCTGAAGAAGAATTCTTGCCGTCGCGAAGATAGTTCCCGAAGAGGAGACCCCTCTTACTAGCGCCTTGGCTCTTCCAGTAGGGTTCTACACTCAGATTCTAGGATAACAAACAACCCTCTTATCACGAGGGATTTTACAAAACCTCTCAGAAGTGTGGCCAACAATGCCACAACACTCACAGTACATGGGAAGCTTTTCATACTTTACATCATACTTAAAAACCTTAGAACTACCTAGAGGTGTAAACTCTACAGAACACTTTAGAGGTTCATGCAGTAATATCTTGACACGCGCCCGTAGGTATTTATCAACAATGACATGGTTTTGGTGAGAAACCTCCAACACCTCAAGCAAGCAAGGGAGAGAATACAATATATCTTGCACAAGTAAAGGTAAGAGATAACCAAGAGTGGAACCGATGGAGAGAGGATGTGTTACCGAAGTTCCTTCCCTTTGAGGGGAAGTACGTCTCCGTTGGAGCGGTGTGGAGGCACAATGCTCCCCAAGAAGCCACTAGGGCCACCGTATTCTCCTCACGCCCTCACACAATGCGAGATGCCGTGATTCCACTATTGGTGCCCTTGGAGGCGGCGACCTAACCTTTACAAACAAGGTTGGGGCAATCTCCACAACTTAATTGGAGGCTCCCAATGACACCATGAAGCTTCACCACAATGGACTATGGCTCCGCGATGACCTCAACCGTCTAGGGTGCTCAAACACCCAAGAGTAACAAGATCCGCAAGGGATTAGTGGGGGGAATCAAATTTCTCTTGGTGGAAATGTAGATCGAGGCCTTCTAAAGCAATCCCTAAAGAATCAACAAGTTTGATTGGCTAGGGAGAGAGATCAGGCGAAAATGGAGCTTAGAGCATCAATGGAGCTTGGGGATGGAAGAGGTGGTCAACTAAAGGAAGAAGACACCCCTTTTATAGCCACAGGACAATTCCAACCGTTACCCACCAACTCAGCCCGCGACCCGCGGTACTACCGCATGGACCTGCGGTACTACCGTGGAGGCCCGCGGTACTACCGTGGGCGCGGCACGACCTGGACTCGTCCTGATGAGCACGGACAGGGGCGGTAGAACCACTAACGCGGTACTACCGCGAACCCATGCGGTACTACCGCAAGGCAGGCACCGTCCAGGCACGGTAGGCACGGATATAAAAAATTACACCCGTGACTACATCCGCTGAGTTTTTATCTATGCAAAAGTCCGACACGGTACTACCGCAAACCAGGTGCGGTACTACCGTGTACGACGTGGATGTAAAAAATTACATCCGCCCCTACTTCCACTCATGCCGCTGTGCCTGGCCAGGCTTCACGGTACTACCACGCCGAAGCATGGTAGTACCACGTAGGGCGCGGATGTAAAAAATTACATCCGCCCCTACTACCGCTCGCGCAGCAGCGCCTAGCCAGAGTTCACGGTACTACCTCTCAGGAGGAGCAGTACTACCGTGGGCGCCTATGGTACTACCGTGCCGGGGCCCGGGACTACCGCTAGGGCCTGCGGTAGTACCGCTCAGGGGAGCAATACTACCGCCAGCCTTTGAACAACAACACTAGGAGTCCTTCATTCTGCAGAGACACGGTGAGACGGAGGAAGCTCCAAAGAGCCAAAGGAAAGGAGGTGCAAAGGAACACGTATGTACGTGATATTCCACCCAAACCTTTCCAACGCGGACCCCCTCTTAATAGTACGGCTTTCCTGCGACTCAAATCCACCAAAAAAGAAACATAGAGAAACGTCGTCTTCAATAGTCTTCGAGGGGCACCGAATCGTCTTGTGCTTAGACATGATATATCTGAAATGCTCAAAGCACACTATTAGTCCGCAAAAGCATTTTCATCAATCACCAAAACAACTAAGGGATAAATATGCCCTTACAATCTCCCCCTTTTTGGTGGATTGATGACAACACGAGATTTGCACATAGGGGTAAAAATATGAGGCGACGGCAAACCCACAATCCATAAAATATAGACGCCCCCTAGATGTGTGCCCTCTAGAGATGTGCTTTGGACTGCACGGCACACATACTAGGATCAACACTCCCCCTATATTTTATGGACAAGGCATCTCTTGCAACAATATAACTAACACTAAGCAAGTAGGCAAGATGATGGATATGACTAAGTAACAATGACAAAAGATATGATAGAGTGCATATGTCTTACACCATATGATAGATAACTTAGTCTCACCAGCACAAACCAAACCAAAGCAAGTGAAGTTCAACAGACCGAAAGCAAAGCGACAAGGCGAAACACATGACACACGACACGCAAATCCTACACTCCCCCCCTTGGCATCGAGACACCAAAAAGGCAGAGAGGACACCTACGACATAGGTGGTAGCTCAGGCGAAAACCGACTCCTCGTCGGACTCGGCAACGGGAATGGTCTCCTCCTCAGAATCAGTCCACTTGTAGCCCTGCTTAGCCATCCAGGCAGCCTCGGGGGTGATGTGCTTCTCGGATCCGCTAGACACCTCCTCGCCACACGTCCTCAAGATCCTCTTGTCGCGAAGGAGACTCTCCTTCTAAGCAACATGGGCCCTATACTGACCCTGGGTCTGCATGCAGAACAACTTCTTCATCTTCGTCTTCAGCTTCTTCGCCCAAGAGGGCTCAGTAGAGGGAGGAGTGTAACCAACAGAATGGTCCTCAGCAGCTTCCTCCTCCTTGATCTCCTCCTCATTCACAGCCATCTTGGCAACCTCAACCTCAGTGGTGGTGTTAGCCCATTGGCTCTTGATGCGGAGCTTGATGGGCTCATGACGAATCCAGCCGGGAGCAACGAACTCATCATTGGGATAGATCTTCTCCCAACTCTTGGAGATCAATTGAAATAGGTAAGGCCCATGGATGGGGACCTTACGGTTGAACACCGCAAACTGAAGCTCGCACCACATGATATGTGAGACATAAAGTGGTTGAGCCTGAGCCTGACATGCATCCTCACAAATGAGCATCATATCCACAAGGTAGGCATGCACCTGGCCCATGTCACCGATGCACGGGAAGAGGGTGCTGCGGAAGATCCGATGCATGATTTCAAGGAAGGAGTTCAGCACCCACACCTTCTTCTTACTAGCAAGTGTCTTCTCAACAAGGAAGGGCTGGAGCTTGTTCTTGTTGGTGGACTCAGAGTTGGCATGAGGGCGAACTCCAACGGGCGTGTTGAGCCCCGCATCAGGAACATGAAGCAAATCCATGAAATCCATCCACTGAGCAGTCATCCGTTGACCATTGGTCATCCATGTCATGGTCCTTGCTTCATCAAAGTGGAAGTGGACTGAAGCAAAGAACTGAGCCACAATGTCTGGGTCAAAGTCCAGGTGAAAGGTGAGCATGTGCTCAATGCCAAACTGCTCCACCAGATCCAAGGCCTCTCCAAAATAGCCATGGTGCTTGTCCTGCCTCATGTGATTCATGTCAATCCAGTGTACTTCCACGTAGACGTTTTGCTTGGCCTTGATCACATCCAGATAGATAAGGTTCTGCTGCTTGGTCCAGAACAGATCATTCCCTCTGAAGTTGGCACGGGGATTCACATAGGGGTTGATCTTCCTTCAAACAATGAACTCGGCCAGAGGTATCTCATCCATGCCCATGGTGGTCTCTCTCTGCTTGGTGGCGGTGTGCTTGGTTCTGCGTTGGGAGGCATTGGAGCCCTCTGGAGCTTCATCTTGGTTGCGCAGCTGCTTTGACCCTGTGTCACGGCTTGGATTTGAGCGACGAACATGGGAACCGGAGCCACCACCTAGACACAAAGCACAATAACACGCACGAAAAACAAGAAGGATCAATGCAAATGCCAAGGCCAAAGCCAAAAGAAACAAGTAAGCAAGAGATTTGGAAAGAAAAAAGAGCAAAAATTGCCTCTACGGTAGTACCAGGCCGGCGTACGGATGTAAAAAATTACATCCGCGCCAGCCGCGGTAGTAACGTGCCGGGGTGGCACGGTAGTACCGCGCCTGGAGCGGTAGTACCGCACCAGGGAGTGGTAGTACCGCGCGGAGCAGGCTACGAGCGAGGATGCGGTAGTACCGCTCCAGGAGGAGCGGTAGTACCGCACCAGGGAGTGGTAGTACCGCACGGAGCAGGCTACGAGCGAGGATGCGGTAGTACCGCTCCAGGAGGAGCGGTAGTACTGCACGGATCAAAGATGCCACAGTAACCGCGGATCTGGATCTAGAACATCCGCAAAACTGGATTGGTACTAGTGTTGATCAAACTGAACTATTGTGTCAATCCAAAAAGCATGCTTACTGCACTACCACTCTCCTACAAATCCCTCTTGCACAGATTTAGCCAAAAATCTCATGAACAACACATGCATCTACCCAAGACCTAGAAGCACAAGAACGGAAGAAAAAAAGAGGAACTTGGGGAAAAACTTTGGTCCATGGCAAGGGGGCGAGGTGGGGAACGATCCCACCGGACAGAATCCGAGGAGAGCGGCCGGAGACGGAGATCCGGCGAGAACCTCCGGCGCCGTTCTTGGGCAGGAGAGAGAGATGGGGTGGGGAAAAGAGATGAATGGGTATGGGGGAGTTAGAACTCCCCCTACCCTGCTCTTAACCCCCACCCGCTCGCGTGGGCATGGTAGTACCGTGGGTCATCGTGGTAGTACCACCAGGGCGGAAGTACCGCTTGCTGGGCGGTAGTACCGCTCTTCCAGCGGCAGTAGAAAATTACTGCCGGGATGGAAGCGGTAGTACCATGCCCCTGGGATGCAACTATGCATGCAAAAGCAAACAACCCCTGCAGTAGTACCGCGGCTTGCCACGGTAGTACCGTATCCCCAAGAAAATGCAAGTTTCGCACGAGAGAGGGAAATGGCATTTGCAAAACAACCTTCAAGACACCGAACAACCAAGAGGCAAGCCCCAACGACGACACAAGCACGACACAAAGAGAAGGCAAAAGACAACAAAGACCAAAACACGAACCACAACTCTCAGGAAGAGAGGGCGGTGGCCGGAGCTACCTATGTATGAGTCACTTGGTATGGCACCGCGAAGAATTATCCTTGGGCCCATGACCAAGACTTGTCTTTGAAGCACAAGTACCATAAAAATGGCTAATGTGAAAGAGTTGATCAATTTATGCATAATGGGGGGAGGGAAAGTTCACTGAGAGAACAACACTCCCCCTATGTCCATGCCTACACCTAAACAAGATAGCATGATGAGTATGGTGTGGTGTGCAAGGGTTCAAACCACATTGCTCGAATCAATGATATTTAGCTCATGCCTTAACTGACGAAATCTTGCTTCATCCAAGGGCTTCGTGAAAATATCTGCAAGGTTATCATAAGTGTTGACATACTTGAGCTTGATCTCCCCTCGCCTAATGTGATCCCGGATGAAGTGATACCGAATCTCAATATGCTTCGTCTTGAAGTGTTGCAGCGGGTTGAGAGAGATCTGATGGCACTTTCATTGTCACACAAAAGAGGCACTTCGTCACAAGTGACACCGTAATCCTTCAAAGTTTGCCTCATCCATAGAAGTTGAGCACAACAACTACGGGCAGCCACATACTCCGCTTTGGTGGACGAGAGAGATACACAACTTTGCTTCTTAGAAGACCAACTCACTAAAGAGTAACCAAGCAATTGGCACCCTCCGGAGGTGGACTTCCTATCCACTTTGTCTCCCACCCAATCTGAGTCTGTATAGCCCAAAAGATCAAATTTGGCTCCTCTTGAGTACCATAAGCCAAAGTTTGGGGTACGAGCCAAATATCGAAAGATTCGCTTGACCGCCACAAAGTGGCTTTCCTTAGGTGCAGCTTGAAACTGTGCACAAATTCCCACACTCAACATGATGTCCGGTCTAGATGCACAAAGGTAAAGCAAGGATCCAATCATGGAGCGATATACCTTTTGATCCACCGTTTTACCATTGGGATCAATGTCAAGTTGGCATTTGACGGCCATTGGGGTGGAGGCCGGCTTGACATCACTTAGCTTGAATCTCTTGAGCACGTCTTGAGTGAATTTGGCTTGGTTGATGAAGGTTCCTTCTCTTCTTTGCTTGATTTAGAACCCGAGAAAGAACTTCAACTCTCCCATCATAGACATCTTGAACTTCGAGGCATGAGAGCGGCAAATTCTTCATTGAAAGCTTTGTTAGGGGAGCCAAAGATAATATCATCAACATATAGTTGGCACACAAACAACTCCCCTTTGACCTTCTTAGTAAAATAGTGGGGTCAATTTTCCCAATTTCGAACCCACGATCTTATAACAACTCAGTAAGATGCTCATACCACGCACGTGGGGCTTGTTTAAGGCCATAGAGCACCTTGTTGAGTTGGTACACATGATCGGAGAAATAGGGATCCTCGAACCCCGGGGGTTGTTTGACATACACCAACTCATTAATGGGACCATTAAGAAAAGCACTCTTCACATCCATTTGTTGCAACTTGAAATTATGATGAGAAGCATAAGCAATCAAAAAACGAAAAGATTCAAGGCGATCAACGGGAGCAAAGGTTTCACCATAGTCGATACCCTCGACTTGGGAGTAGCCTTGTGCCACCAAACAAGCCTTGTTGCGAACAATGATTCCATGAGCATCTTGCTTGTTCTTGAATATCCACTTGGTTCCAATGACATTATGATTCCCGGTTGGCCTTGGCACTAATTTCCACACTTGGTTGTGCTCGAAGTTGTTGAGTTCTTCATGCATGGCATTGAGCCAATCCGGATCCTCGAGCGCCTCATAGACCTTTTGGGGTTCGACACAAGAGACAAACGCGTTATGTTCACAATAGTTTGCTAATTGTCTATGAGTGCTTACCCCCTTTCTTAGGCTTCCAACCACATTCTCCATGAGATGACCTTTGGTAGTGAGCTTGGAAGCGATCTTCACGGCACGACACTCTAATTCCTCGTCGGATGTGAAAAGAGGAGGGGTAACTTGATCATCTTGAGTGCCATCTTGAGCTTGTTCTTGATCGTGAGCTTGGTCTTGATCTTGAACTTGCTTGAAAGGGAGAACTTGACCTTGGGCATCACTTGGTGGTTCACCACCATCTTGAGGTTGATCTTGCCCTTGATCTTGTTCACGAGGTTGAGGGCCTTCATTTTGTTCTTCGGAAGCGTGTGGGTCTTGGGTTGGTGATTGCTCCACTTGAGTGGAGCATTGTCCTTCTCTTTCGCCCACAAGGGGTTCCTCAATGGGTAGGATATGAACAACACCCATTCTTCTTATGGATTGGGGAGGAATTTCATCACCTACATCACAAGTACCACTTTGCTCCACTTGGGAGCCATTATTCTCGTCAAACTCCACGTTACACGCTCCTCAATGAGTCCGGTGGACTTGTTGAGGACACGGTAAGCATGGGAGTTTGTAGCATAACCAACAAATATGCCCTCATGAGCTCTAGCCTCAAATTTAGACAAACGAACACCTTTCTTGAGAATGAAACACTTACACCCGAACACCCGGAAGTACTTGAGGTTGGGCTTGTTACCGGTGAGTATTTCATAGGGAGTTTTGTTCAAGCCTTTGCGGAGATAGAGCCGATTGGATGCATGACATGCTGTGTTGATGGCTTCGGCCCAAAAGTTGTAAGGAGACTTGAACTCCGCCATCATGGTCCTTGCCGCATCCATCAACGTCCGATTCTTCCTCTCCGTGACACCATTTTGTTGAGGGGTGTATGGTGCAGAATATTGATGCTTGATCCCCTCATCACTAAGAAACTCATCCAAGGTGTAGTTCTTGAACTCGGTGCCGTTGTCACTCCTTATTGTCAAGATATTTGCATCATGTTGACGTTGAGCTTCATTTGCAAAGTCGATGGTGGTTTGTTGAGTCTCACTCTTCCTCTTGAAGAATATACCAAAGTATATCTTGAATAACCATCCACAATCACTAAGCAATACTTTCTACCCCCAAGACTATCAAAGGATGGAGGCCCAAAGAGATCCATGTGAAGGAGCTCCAAGGGTCTCTTCGAGTAGATGATAGTCGTGGGAGGGTGAGCCTTCTCATGTAGCTTTCCTTCGATACAAGCACTACAAGCATGACCTTTGGCAAAACTAACATTTGTTAGTCCACAGACATGGTCCCCCTTGAGAAGACTTTGCAAAGATCTCATATTGACGTGGGCTAAACAACGATGCCAAAGCTATCCCACATCAACTTTAGCCATTAGGCATGTCGTGGTCTTAGAGGGTCGCTCCAAAAAGTTAATCACATAAAGACCGTTCTCGACATGCCCAACAAAGGCTACTTTAAGAGTCTTGCTCCACAAGAGGGCCACAGTATCAATATCAAAGAATGTGGCAAAGCCCATGAGTGCAAGTTGACGAATGGAAAGTAGATTGTAAGCAAGGGACTCAACAAGCATGACTTTCTCAATCGTGAGATCATGAGAAATGACAACCTTTCCAAGACCCAATACCTTAGAAGACGAGGCATCACCCCACTCGACGTTGGTGGGAATAGAAGGGATCTTGTGCACGTCCACCACCAAGTCCTTGCTTCTGGTCATATGATTTGTGGCTCCACTATCAAGCAACCATGATCCCCCACCGGAAGCAAACACCTACAAGAGATTAATGCTTGGTTTTAGGTACCCATTTTGTAATGGGTCCTTTGATGTTAGTAACAAGGGCCTTAGGAACCCAAATAGACCATTCACTGTACTCATAAGGAGAACCAACAAATTTAGCATAAACATGCCCATCACTAGCATGCCACAACACATAAGAAGGGTTAAAGTCGCCGGCTTTGTTGGAAGGGGTGGCATTGCCCTTTTTGACATCACCACCCTTCACATTGTTATTCTTCTCCTTAGGAGCACCCTCTCCCTCCTTCACAAAAGTTTGCTTGAGAGGGGGAGGTTGTTTGGTCTTGTCGTTCTTCTTCTTGTTCTTGGACTTGGGTGCGAACCCAACTCCCTCCTTGGCCATAACTTCCTTTTGATTGCTCAAAAGGTCATTGAGGTTATTCTCACCTTGTATGCATGTAACAAGGCCTTTTTCAAGTTGCTCCTTCAACTTGGCATTCTCCTCCAAAAGATGCACATGCTCACAACACGGGTTAGTAGCATTTGCATTATCAATTAATACCATATGAGGAAAAGTGACTTTCTCCTTGGTTAGCTTCACTTGGAGTTGATCATGAGACTCCTTGAGGCTAGCATGAGCACCCTTAAAGACCATGTGGGCCTTGTCGAGTATATCAAACTCCTCCTTGAGTCTATCATGGCCAGCCCCAAGTTTAGCCTTCTCAGAATTTAGCACACGAGATACAACAAGAGCATGGTCAAGATCTTTCTTTAATTCAGCATGGTCATCGTTGTGTGACTCCTCAAGAGCCAAACGATGCCCCCGCTCTTCCTCAAGAGCATTAGAGAGATCCTATATCTCATCGGCATAGTCACGACTATGACCTTCCATCTTAGAGATGGTTTCTTCATGAGCCTCGATCATGTCATTGGCTTCACCAAGTTGTTCCTAGAGAGCAACGAAGTGCTTCTTGGATTTGCCATTGAGCTTACTCATAAAAGACTCAAATTCATTTACTTCCTCATTAGACCCCTCACTTTCATCAATGCACTCCGTCAAAGAGGGATTAGTAATGATGGTGGTGTCGGGACCCCGACTCGATGCCACATCGATCCAGCATGTAACACCTCATATCACTTTGCGGCCTCACGCACGGTATCCCCACGGGTGTCGCCTTACCTTTGCCCGGGACCGTTTGCGCCTTTTGGCACACGTATATGATGGTGTCGCTAGCATCCATATGATAAAGAGCCCGGGCTGACATGGCTAGTTGTAAACCCAAAGTGGCACTAACTTACAGGGACATGCATCCATGACCCAGCATCGAACGTGTCGGTCATCAGAGAGTGAATCCAGGCTGTAGCACTGGGCTAACAGGACTCCAGTGAACCGGGCTGTAGCGGGCTAGCAGGACTCCGGTATTCATCGCGTGACATTTCCCCGAAGGGACAGACACAGGATCGAAGAAGGACACATGCCGGCCAACCTAAGTGTTCCGGAGCAGTAGCAAGCTACCAGGGCTCAGTGGAAGCACTAGGAGACATTTCCCGGTAAGAGAGTCTACTAAGGATAAACAACTAGATAGTCAGATCCCACACATAGCAATACACATTACACGTACGCATAACATGCAAGTATGTGCTGTACAACATGGCATCACAGCATAACTCAACAACTCAAATAGATAAAGGCTCAGAAGAGCCATCACAACATTATTACAAACAGGGGTCACATGACCCAACAGTCAGAGCAATCAAGCAACAAGCGGAAGCATTACATGTCTGAGTACAGACATCTATAAATGAAAAAGGCTGAAAGCCTGACTATCTACAACGTCCGCTCAAGATCGTAGCTGAGGTACTAGCTACTAGTCGAAGTCCACGAGGACACTAGTAAGACCGAAGTCTCCGCTGCAAAAACATAAATAAAGCAACATGAGTACAAAGGTACCCAGCAAGACTTACATCAGATCCTATCATACATGCACTTGTATCAAGAGGGTAACGTGGGGTTTAGTTGCAGCAAGCCAGCTTCGACTCTGTGGCTATCCTGTTCTACGACTACCAGAAACTCTTGAGGTGAAACAACGTACACGAGTCCACTAATCACCATACAATACACTACTATGGGTTCATCCCCGTCTCCCTACGAGAAGGCCATCCATAGCACTCACACTTGTCTTGAGCATTTTATAGTATCCACTTCAAGTTGTCTATGTACCATGTAAGCATCCAAGAAGTCCATAACCGCGACTCGGCTATTCGAATAGATCATGTTAACCCTGCAGGGGTGTACTTCTTCACACACGCTCTCGCCACTTACCGCCATGTACACGTCATGTATCTTGGCAACCTTCAAGCGGAAGCCTGGCGAGGGTGTCGGCCACGACCTGACTAACCACACAAGACTCTAGCCCAGGTTTATCGCCTATTCGGGTTCCATCCGCAAGGAGATCCGGCCGGGGTGTCGCTCACGGCCCCAAACGATGTGAGCAGGGTTCCCGAGCCCACCAACCAGGTGCCACTCGGTACACCGGGCCACGTGTGCCTAGTCTGTCCCAAGCCCACCATGCCGGGTGCCACTTGGTAGAAAAATAGCACTACCTACAAACACCAGAAACTAGTTGCGACTCCTGGACAGAGATCAAGTTGGCTAATAAGTCGAGAGGGGCACTTAAGCATTCCAATGTGTGGTAGTATCGAGTCATTGGACAACGTACATAGAACTCATTGCTTAAGGACGGTTCCAGTGAGACAACCCACCATGTACTCCTACATGGCCTCTCACCGCTACCTTTACCAAATCGTGTTCACACACTTCACTCTCAGCATCAGAACATATCGTGACACTCCAATTCATTCCCAATGAACCAGACCTGACACAACTCTAAGCAATAGCAGGCATAGCATGGTAGGAACACAACAATGGCTTCAATCAACTCCTACACATGCTAGTGGGTTTCAACTATTTACTATGGCAATGACAGGTCATGCAGAGGAATGGGTTCAACTACCGTAGCACAAAGTAGCATATGAATCGTTGTTGTCCTAATGCAATAACTGAGAGCAGGAGCGAGAGAGTAGGGTTTTATCGAAATGAACAAGGGGGTTTGCTTGCCTGGTAAATCAACAAGGGAGGCACTGCTTCACAGACAGGTACTCTGGAACGTCTCCGGAGCAGGACCTATCGAGAAGGAACGGTGCCGGCAATCAATACACAATCATATGCAACAATATGATGCATGAACATGGCATGTAGATGTGATGCTGTTTGAGCTAATGCAACTAGTATTCAATTTGAATGAAGTCCATTTGAACAAAAGGTTCAAATGCAACTCCAAAATTAAGTCTCTTAATGTGCCATAATGTGTTTTCTCATATTCAGCATGTATAAGTTGGTTTGTCATGCATGAAACTAGTACAGATAGAAAGATTGCATTTTTCTGATAATTTTTCATATATAAATTATTTTAATCTGAGCTACGGTTGAATTGATATGAATTTTTGAAGTTTAAAACAATTTCTGGAATTTTTTGATTAAATTTAATTCCAGAAATCATATTATAGCGCCAGCATGACGTCAGCACGACGTCAGCGGTCAACTGGGCTGGTCCGGGTCAAACCTAACGTGTGGGGTCCACACGTCAGTGACAGGGGGTTAAACATGGGTTAAATTAACTTAATTAAAAGGTTAGGGGGCACCGGGGCCCACATGTTAGTGTCACGGGGGTTAGTTAAGCGGTGATTAGCACTAAGCTAATCACCTGACAGGCCGGGCCCACATGGCAGGGCTCAGGCAACGGGGCTCGCCGCCGGCGACCTCTGGACGCGGCGGAGTCCGCGCCACAGGCCACGGGGGCGGCGTCGGAGAGCACCGGGGCGTAGCCCGGGCTCTCGCGCATCTGGTGGGACAGGTGGGAGGAGCTGGGGAGGCCGGAGCTCGCCGGAGCAAAGCTCGCGGCGGCGGCCGGAGCTCGGCTTCGATCGGGAACGGGCTGCGAGGCACTAGGGAGGCTGCGAGCGGGTCCGCGTGACTCGCCAGAGTGCACTGAGTGCAACGGCGAGCTCGGCTGCGGCCTGCGGCGGCTGTGGCCACGACGGCGAGGAGCTGCGGCGGCGATGGCTTCGGCCATGGTGGGGAACGGGGCTACGGCGCAGGAACGAAGGGAAGAAGGTAGGGGAAACGGGAAGAAGCTCACGGCGATCACGCAGAGCAGCACAGCGGGGTCGGGGGAGACCTGGTGACGGCGAATCGACGGCGGCGGACGGCGGAGCCCGAGGAGGAAGACGATGGCGATGGCGGCGATGGAGGCCGTCCGGAGGTGCGTGGCTCGACGAGGAGGTAGCCGGCGACGTGGCGAAGCTCGTGGGCTGCTCAGATGCTCTCGAGGGGCGCGGTGGCTATGACTACGGCGAGCGGTGGCGTCGGTGGCGTTCGGCCGTGAGAGAGAGAGAGAGACAGAGGAGAGGACGAGGGCGAGGGAGAGTGCGAGGGGGTCGGGGTGGCTGCGTGGCGTCGTTCCAGGCATCCAGACGAGGAGGGGAGAGGCAGGCAGGCAGGGAGGGAGGAGGTGGCGCGGCGCGGCGGTGCGCGCGCGTCGGGCACGCGCCGTCCCCCTGTCGGGGAGGAAGACGACAGAGGAGGGGGGGCCAGGTGGGCTGGGCCGCCTGCTGGCTGGGCCGGCCTGCTGCGGCTGGGCTGCACAGGGGGGAGCCCCAGGTAAGCCCCTCCTTCTTTTTATTTTTGTTTTCTAATTTTTCTGACATTAGTTTTGATTTAAATAAAATATTAAATCATTTTATTACCTTATGCCAATTTTTGCAGGAGCTAGATATATTATTCCAGAGCTCCCCAACAGGTGGCATAATTTTTGGACATATATTAATATATATAACTAATATATTTCCAATGCAAATAGTTATCGAATTAATCCAAATGGCCAAACTAAATATCCATGAGCTCCTAAAAATATTGTTTTGATTTTTATCTCTGTCCAATATTTTCAGAGAGCAACATGAGCATTTTCTTGGACCCTTTTGGAGAAATTTTTATTTGGGTCATTTTCAAAAATGATTCTGAGGGTTCCACCAATCCTCATTTCAAATTTAAATGAAATTTAAATATGATGCACAAATGGCTAGCTAGTCTAAGTCATACCAGACTAGGGATGTGACAACTCGCCCCCACTTGAAAGAATCTCGTCTCGAGATTCAGGGGTCGATGGAAAGAAAGCGGGGTACTCCAGTCGAAGACGATCTTCTCGCTCCCAAGTAGCTTCTCTCTCGGAATGATGAGACCACTGAACTTTGAGAAACTTGATGTTCTGACGTCGAGTGACACGCTCTGCTTGATCAAGAATGCGAACCGGGTACTCTCGGTATGTGAGGTTATCTTGGAGATCAAGCGTTTCGTGGTCCACTCCGCGGATGGGATCCGAGAAGCAACGCCTGAGTTGAGAGACGTGGAAGACATCATGAACTCGAGAAAGATGTGGGGGTAGTTCCAACTGGTAGGCAACCTCTCCTCGTTTAGCGAGAATACGAAAAGGACCAATGTAACGAGGAGCCAACTTGCCCTTGATACCGAAACGATGGGTACCCTTCAAAGGAGTAACCCGAAGGTAAGCTTGGTCGCCAATTTCATAAGTCATATCCTTATGATGACGATCGTACTGGCTCTTCTGACGAGACTGGGCTGTTTTCAAATTCTCACGAATGATGCGAACTTGCTCTTCTGCCTCCTGGATCATATCCGGTCCAAAGAATTGTCTTTCACCGGTTTCTGACCAGTTCAAAGGTGTTCGACATCTTCATCCATAGAGAACCTCAAAAGGAGCTTTCTTGAGGCTGGATTGATAGCTATTGTTATAAGCAAACTCGGCAAAAGGAAGACATTTCTCCCAATCCATACCGAATGAGATAACGCAAGCTCTGAGCATGTCTTCGAGAATTTGATTGACCCGTTCCACCTGACCACTCGACTGAGGGTGGAAAGCGGTACTGAAGGAAAGATGGGTTCCCATGGCAGTTTGGAAACTCTCCCAGAAATGAGAAGTGAAAAGACTGCCACGGTTCGAATTGATCTCTAGTGGAACACCATGAAGTGACACTATTCGAGAAATATATAAGTCCGCAAGCTGACTAGCAGTGATATTTTCTCGAACAGGAAGGAAGTGAGCCACTTTGGAAAGACGATCAACGACTACGAAGATAGCGTTATTCCCTCTCTTGGTCCTGGGAAAGCCGGTGATGAAGTCCATACCAACTTTATCCCATTTCCATTCAGGAATAGCTAAAGGCTGAAGGGTGCCAGCAGGTCTCTGATGCTCTGCCTTAACGCGACGACAAACGTCACATTTAGCAATGAACTCCGCGATTTCTCTCTTCATCCTAGTCCACCAGAACCTCTGGCGTAGGTCCTGATACATCTTAGTACTACCGGGATGAATCGTGAGAGGAGATTCATGCGCCTCCTTAAGAATCAATTGTCGCAGATGTTGATTCTTGGGAACCACCAAGCGATTCTCAAAGAAAACAACACCACGATCATCCATAGAGAAACACCCACCAATTCACTTCTTAATGTTTCTCTTAATGCGGATAACCCCCCTATCAAACTTCTGGTCAGAGATGATCTGATCCTCAAGGGTAGGTTTCGCCACCAAGGTAGAAAGAAATCCGCGAGGAGCTATGTGAAGATTAAGCTTACAGAATTCCTCATGGAGAAGTGGTTGGCCTTGCTGCAACATGAGATTGTTGCAATAGGATTTACGGCTTAGCGCATCAGCCATGACATTGGCTTTGCCTGGGGTGTAGGTAATCCCTAGATCATAATCTGTAATCAACTCCAACCAACGTCTTTGCCTAAGGTTTAGGTCTGGTTGGGTGAAGATATACTTGAGACTCTGGTGATCGGTGTAGATCTCGCAACGTTTACCAAGAAGGTAATGTCGCCAGGTCTTGAGTGCATAGACTACGGCTGCAAGCTCTAGATCATGTGTAGGATAATTCTCCTCATGTGGATGCAACTGTCGGGATGCATAGCCAATCACATGACGATCCTGCATAAGAATGCAACCTAGTCCCTGTCGTGAGGCGTCGCAGTAGATAATAAAGTCTTTAGTGAAATCCGGTGGCACAAGTATGGGAGCAGAAGTCAGGCGCCTTTTCAGTTCCTGAAAACTGTACTCACACTGTGGGGACCACTCGAACTTTTTATCTTTCTTGAGAAGTTCCGTGAGGGGTTTGGCTACTTTGGAGAAGTTTTCAACAAAGCGGCGACAATAGCTGGCTAGACCAAGGAAACTCCTAACTTGTTTGACTGTTTCAGGTGGAGTCCAATCGAGAACGGCCTTGACTCTCTCGGGATTGACAGCAATGCCCTTACCAGAGATTACGTGGCCTAGGTAGGTCACTTCTGGCAACCAAAATTCACACTTGGAGAACTTGGCATAAAGGCGGTGCTCTCTGAGTTTTTCTAACACAAGTCTAAGATGTTCGGCATGCTCTTCCTCGTTCTTCGAGTAAATAAGAATGTCATCGAGGTAAACCACGACGAACTTATCTAAGTACTCCATGAAGATCGAGTTCATCAGGCGGGAGAATGTAGCTGGAGCGTTAGTTAGACCAAAGGACATGACGGTGTACTCGTACTGGCCATAACGAGTGACAAAAGCTGTCTTGGGAATGTCCCCGTTTCTGATCTTGATTTGATGGTAGCCTAACCTTAAATCCATCTTGGAAAAGACTGAGGATCCAGCGAGCTGATCATACAGGTCGTTGATCCTGGGGAGCAGATACTTGTTCTTTATCGTGACCAAATTAACGGGACGATAATCAACAACCATCTGGTCTGTACCGTCTTTCTTCTTGACAAAGAGGACGGGGCAAGCCCAAGGAGAAGAACTAGGATGGATGAAACCCTTTTGCAAGGACTCATCGAGTTGTTTCTTAAGCTCGGCTAGTTCTAGGGGTGCCATCTTGTAAGGTCTCCGGGAGATTGGAGCTGTTCCTGGGATAAGATCTATGACGAACTCTACATCTCTGTCAGGTGGAACACCTGGCAGTTCCTCTGGGAAGACATCCGAAAGTCACGGACTACCGGAATATCTTCAAGGTCTGGAAGAGGGCTGGCATTAAGAGAATAGAGCTGACGCTTTGCAACTCTAGTGGAGACGGTGACTATCTTGCCAGATGGGTGTGTAAGCTGAACAGATCTTGTGTAACAATCAATCTTGGCATGATGAGCTGTCATCCAGTCCATACCCAAGATGATGTTAATATCTGAGGACTTGAGGGCTACAAGTGATGCAAGGAATACAAGTCTATCAACAAGGATTTCATTACCATGGCTGATTCTGGTGGTCTGCCATCTAGACCCTGGGGTTTGGATTTCAAGCGGAGTTGGCATATCACAAAATGACATGTCGTGCAAACGAGCATAGCCTTCAGAAATGAAGGAGTGAGATGCTCCAGTATCGAATAGAACTGATGCTGGGTGACAATTGACAAGGAGTGTACCAAGAACGACATCTGGATCATCATGAGCGTCTTTAGCTGAGATGTGATGCACACGTCCACGTTCAGTGGGGGCTGACTTGACACCGATCATCTTGCGTGATGGCTTAACACAGCCAACAGTCTTCTCGGGCTGGGGTGGAGCATAACTAGTCTGAGAGCAGTCACGTGCATAGTGCCCTGGCTTCCCGCATGTGAAGCAAGTCCCTGAGGTTGGACGTGGACCCGCACTGACAAACGGTCTACTAGTAGGCATGGGTGGAACATACGACTGAGCTGGAGGAGGCGCCACATGAGATGACCTCGGTGTATAACCGGAAGGAAGAGCGGAGTTTGGAACCCAAATCCGACGCTTTTGGGAACTAGAGCCAGAGGAGGATCCCAAATCACGGTTGTGCTTACGAGACTCTTCGTAAGTGAGCTGAGCTGTCTCTGCATTAATGGCTTTGTTCACAAGAGCTTGGAATGTAACACAATGATGCAGGTGGAGATCACGACGCAACTTGGGGTTGAGACCCTTCCGGAACCTAGCCTGCTTCTTGGCGTCCGTGGACACTTCTTCTGTGGCATAACGGGCGAGGTTCTCGAACTCTCTGCTATAAGCATCAACAGCCATCTTACTCTGGGTGAAACTACATAACTCTTCTCTCTTGCGATCAAGGAGGGCCTGGGGAATGTGATGCTCGCGAAAAGCCTCAGTGAAATCCTTCCAGGTAGGAATCTGGCCAGCTGGAAGCAAAGCCTCATAGTTCTGCCACCAAAGACTAGCAGGACCTTCCAGGTGGTATGTGGCATAAGTGACCTTGTCATCTTCAGCTACGCTCGCGGAACGCAGCTTATGAGTGATGCTACGGAGCCAGTCATCTGCATCGAGTGGCTCGATGGAATGATGAAAGGTGGGGGGATGCAAACGAATGAAGTCATGAATGGTAGCAGACCCTTTGAGCTGATGTGCGGTGTTCTCCTCGATACGTGCCAACAAACGGTTAGACTCACGCTTGTTCCTCTCCATCTCTAGTCGGTCAACGAAGGCGGGTCGGGAGGATCCTCATCCCTACCATATCCATGGTTCTGGCTACGAACAATAGAACTAGATGACATCCTGGGAAACGAAACCAAGGACGGAATCAGCATCAACTATCGACTGTAGAATGTAGGACAAGGAATTAGTATCTCTCGAACTCCTAGGAAAATTCCGGCAGCATAACGGCAGTAAAAGGCTCAGAATGAGACATCCTACTAAAAATGGGGTAGTACAACAACTCAACATCACCACTCAAGGTTCTGGGATAGTACTAAACAGACTACACCGGAAGTACTCGAAACTGGGTATGACTCTGATCAACCAATCCTATGGGACTACGGAGTAGTAACACGTGATCCTGATAGACGGAAGAGAAAGCCTAGTTCCTTAACCCCGTCGGAAAGATAGGACGACTCAGATCAGAAGGTCATGAGGTATAAGGAGTAAAAAGAGCCTTCCGTTCCTTCCCACAATCAATTCCCTTACATAACTAAAGATTTTCTAGACTCAACTTCGACCAGTTTGGCTTGGTAATCCTACAGGCAGTCAGGCTCTGATACCAGCAGCTGTCGGGACCCCGACTCGATGCCACATCGATCCAGCATGTAACACCTCATATCACTTTGCGGCCTCACGCACGGTATCCCCACGGGTGTCGCCTTACCTTTGCCCGGGACCGTTTGCGCCTTTTGGCACACGTATATGATGGTGTCGCTAGCATCCATATGATAAAGAGCCCGGGCTGACATGGCTAGTTGTAAACCCAAAGTGGCACTAACTTACAGGGACAGGCATCCATGACCCAGCATCGAACGTGTCGGTCATCAGCGAGTGAATCCAGGCTGTAGCACTGGGCTAACAGGACTCCGGTGAACCGGGCTGTAGCGGGCTAGCAGGACTCCGGTATTCATCGCGTGACATTTCCCCGAAGGGACAGACACAGGATCGAAGAAGGACACATGCCGGCCAACCTAAGTGTTCCGGAGCAGTAGCAAGCTACCAGGGCTCAGTGGAAGCACTAGGAGAGATTTCCTGGTAAGAGAGTCTACTAAGGATAAACAACTAGATAGTCAGATCCCACACATAGCAATACACATTACACGTACGCATAACATGCAAGTATGTGCTGTACAACATGGCATCACAGCATAACTCAACAACTCAAATAGATAAAGGCTCAGAAGAGCCATCACAGCATTATTACAAACAGGGGTCACATGACCCAACAGTCAGAGCAATCAAGCAACAAGCGGAAGCATTACATGTCTGAGTACGGACATCTATAAATGAAAAAGGCTGAAAGCCTGACTATCTACAACGTCCGCTCAAGATCGTAGCTGAGGTACTAGCTACTAGTCGAAGTCCACGAGGACACTAGTAAGACCGAAGTCTCCGCTGCAAAAACATAAATAAAGCAACATGAGTACAAAGGTACCCAGCAAGACTTACATCAGATCCTATCATACATGCACTTGTATCAAGAGGGTAACGTGGGGTTTAGTTGCAGCAAGCCAGCTTCGACTCTGTGGCTATCCTGTTCTACGACTACCAGAAACTCTTGAGGTGAAACAACGTACACGAGTCCACTAATCACCATACAATACACTACTATGGGTTCATCCCCGTCTCCCTACGAGAAGGCCATCCATAGCACTCACACTTGTCTTGAGCATTTTATAGTATCCACTTCAAGTTGTCTATGTACCATGTAAGCATCCAAGAAGTCCATAACCGCGGACTCGGCTATTCGAATAGATCATGTTAACCCTGCAGGGGTGTACTTCTTCACACACGCTCTCGCCACTTACCGCCATGTACACGTCATGTATCTCGGCAACCTTCAAGCGGAAGCCTGGCGAGGGTGTCGGCCACGACCTGACTAACCACACAAGACTCTAGCCCAGGTTTATCGCCTATTCGGGTTCCATCCGCAAGGAGATCCGGCCGGGGTGTCGCTCACAGCCCCAAACGATGTGAGCAGGGTTCCCGAGCCCACCAACCAGGTGCCACTCGGTACACCGGGCCACGTGTGCCTAGTCTGTCCCAAGCCCACCCTGCCGGGTGCCACTTGGTAGAAAAATAGCACTACCTACAAACACCAGAAACTAGTTGCGACTCCTGGACAGAGATCAAGTTGGCTAATAAGTCGAGAGGGGCACTTAAGCATTCCAATGTGTGGTAGTATCGAGTCATTGGACAACATACATAGAACTCAGTGCTTAAGGACGGTTCCAGTGAGACAACCCACCATGTACTCCTACATGGCCTCTCACCGCTACCTTTACCAAATCGTGTTCACACACTTCACTCTCAGCATCAGAACATATCGTGACACTCCAATTCATTCCCAATGAACCAGACCTGACACAACTCTAAGCAATAGCAGGCATAGCATGGTAGGAACACAACAATGGCTTCAATCAACTCCTACACATGCTAGTGGGTTTCAACTATTTACTGTGGCAATGACAGGTCATGCAGAGGAATGGGTTCAACTACCGCAGCACAAAGTAGCATATGAATCGTTGTTGTCCTAATGCAATAACTGAGAGCAGGAGCAAGAGAGTAGGGTTTTATCGAAATGAACAAGGGGGTTTGCTTGCCTGGTAAATCAACAAGGGAGGCACTGCTTCACAGACAGGTACTCTGGAACGTCTCCGGAGCAGGACCTATCGAGAAGGAACGGTGCCGGCAATCAATACACAATCATATGCAACAATATGATGCATGAACATGGCATGTAGATGTGATGCTGTTTGAGCTAATGCAACTAGTATTCAATTTGAATGAAGTCCATTTGAACAAAAGGTTCAAATGCAACTCCAAAATTAAGTCTCTTAATGTGCCATAATGTGTTTTCTCATATTCAGCATGTATAAGTTGGTTTGTCATGCATGAAACTAGTACAGATGGAAAGATTGCATTTTTCTGATAATTTTTCATATATAAATTATTTTAATCTGAGCTACGGTTGAATTGATATGAATTTTTGAAGTTTAAAACAATTTCTGGAATTTTCTGATTAAATTTAATTCCAGAAATCATATTATAGCGCCAGCATGACGTCAGCACGATGTCAGCGGTCAACTGGGCTGGTCCGGGTCAAACCTGACGTGTGGGGTCCACACGTCAGTGACAGGGGGTTAAACAGGGGTTAAATTAACTTAATTAAAAGGTTAGGGGGCACCGGGGCCCACATGTCAGTGTCAGGGGGGTTAGTTAAGCGGTGATTAGCACTAAGCTAATCACCTGACGGGCCGGGCCCACATGGCAGGGCTCAGGCGACGGGGCTCGCCGCCGGCGACCTCTGGACGCGGCGGAGTCCGCGCCACAGGCCACGGGGGCGGCGTCGGAGAGCACCGGGGCGTAGCCCGGGCTCTCGCGCATCTGGTGGGACAGGTGGGAGGAGCTGGGGAGGCCGGAGCTCGCCGGAGCAAAGCTTGCGGCGGCGGCCGGAGCTCGGCTTCGATCGGGAACGGGCTGCGAGGCACTAGGGAGGCTGCGAGCGGGTCCGCGTGACTCGCCAGAGTGCACTGAGTGCAACGGCGAGCTCGGCTGTGGCCTGCGGCGGCTGTGGCCACGACGGCGAGGAGCTGCGGTGGCGATGGCTTCGGCCATGGTGGGGAACGGGGCTACGGCACGGGAACGAAGGGAAGAAGGTAGGGGAAACGGGAAGAAGCTCACGGCGATCACGCAGAGCAGCACAACGGGGTCGGGGGAGACCTGGTGACGGCGAATCGACGGCGGCGGACGGCGGAGCCCGAGGAGGAAGACGATGGCGATGGCGGCGATGGAGGCCGACCGGAGGTGCGTGGCTCGACGAGGAGGTAGACGGCGACGTGGCGGAGCTCGTGGACTGCTCAGATGCTCTCGAGGGGCGCGGTGGCTATGACTACGGCGAGCGGTGGTGTCGGTGGCGTTCGGCCGTGAGAGAGAGAGAGAGACAGAGGAGAGGACGAGGGCGAGGGAGAGTGCGAGGGGGTCGGGGTGGCTGCGTGGCGTCGTTCCAGGCATCCAGACGAGGAGGGGAGAGGCAGGCAGGCAGGGAGGGAGGAGGTGGCGCGGCGCGGCGGTGCGCGCGCATCGGGCACGCGCCGTCCCCCTGTCGGGGAGGAAGACGACAGAGGAGGGGGGGCCAGGTGGGCTGGGCCGCCTGCTGGCTGGGTCGGCCTTCTGCGGCTGGGCTGCACAGGGGGGAGCCCCAGGTAAGCCCCTCCTTCTTTTTATTTTTGTTTTCTAATTTTCTGACATTAGTTTTGATTTAAATAAAATATTAAATCATTTTATTACCTTATGCCAATTTTTGCAGGAGCTAGATATATTATTCCAGAGCTCCCCAACAGGTGGCATAATTTTTGGACATATATTAATATATATAACTAATATATTTCCAATGCAAATAGTTATCGAATTAATCCAAATGGCCAAACTAAATATCCATGAGCTCCTAAAAATATTGTTTTGATTTTTATCTCTGTCCAATATTTTCAGAGAGCAACATGAGCATTTTCTTGGACCCTTTTGGAGAAATTTTTATTTGGGTCATTTTCAAAAATGATTCTGAGGGTTCCACCAATCCTCATTTCAAATTTAAATGAAATTTAAATATGATGCACAAATGGCTAGCTAGTCTAAGTCATACCAGACTAGGGATGTGACAGGTGGTTTTGATGTTGGGGGTTACCTTGTTGGTGGCTTTAGCCATGAGGCACTTGGCGGTGATGTTCTCATTGGGTGAGTCAAAGAGGGACACCCATGGAGTTGTGGCAATGGCAACAGAGGCCATGGCCATGGCTTCACTATCTTCATCATCATCATCATCCTCATGGTATTCTTCTTGAACCACCAACCCTCTAGTTGGAGTCTTCTTGGTGAAGTTGTTCTTGTTGGGGAAGGACTTGGCTTTGTCTTTTCGGATGAGCTTGCCACCATTGTCTTCCCTCTTCTCGTAAGGGCACTCCACAACAAAATGGCTCACATTGCCACAATTGTAACATGTTCTCACACGTTGCTTGCCTTTGAAGCTACTTGAGTTATTCTTGTTGAAGTTTGGCCTTGTGTTCTTCTTGCTCCAAAATTGGCTGGAAGCAAGAGCCATGTGCTCATGATAATCATACTTAGTATCTTCGGGGTTGCTCTCCTCTTCTTCCTCATCATCCTCTTCTTCCACACAAACCTTGGCCTTCAAGGCAAGGTTGGGCTTATTTGCTCTTTGAGAATGCAACACCGCATTGTCAGCTGTCTTGTCCAAGATCCTCATTGCCACAAACTCATCCAACACTTCACTTGAGGACAAAGTGTGGAAGTCCGACCTTTGACGGATGACGGAGGACATGGCTTTGTGGTAGGGCATCATGGCCTTGAGGAACTCGCGCTTGATCCAATTGTCATCCGTATCCTTGCTCACATGATCTCGGAGTGAGACCACGAGAGTGGTTAGTCTCCGGTAAAGCTCTCGAGGTTCTTCATCTTCATTCATTGCAAACTCATCGGCTTCATCTTGCACCACTTCATAGTTTGAGCATTGAATGCTTGTGCTTCCCTTGTAGAGGGAGACAACATGATGCCATGCTTCCTTGGCCACGGTGAAGGGTCGGAGATGAGAAATATCTTCGGGTGGAATAACATCTTGGAGGATGAAGAGAGCATTCTCATTGAATTGATTATCCGCGGCTTCTCTTGGGGTGAAGTTGCTTCGGCCGTGCGGATAGAAACCTTCTTCAATGATTCCCCAAAGATTAGTGTTAACATGATTTAAATGATGCTTAAAGCAATAGACCCAAGCATCAAAGTCCTCATTCTTCACAATCTTGGGAGGAGACCCCGCATGTTTTAGATGCGTGGAGGGAACCGGTCCTCCATAAGTGAGAGGTGGTTCAACATGAGAATAGATGCCATTACCACTTTTACCACTAGGGAAAGGAACCTTTTCACTAGAAGCTTCCCCCTTATCGGAGTTGGCATCCACCACCTTGTAGTGGGAGCATCCACTTCCAAAGGTGCGGTGGATAATTTAAGACCATCAAGGAACTCTTTGTACATGCCTTTGACCTCGGTCGTCATGGAGGTTTTTAATGGTCCAAAGCCACATTGAATTCCTCACGTGAGACCGGGGATGCCTCCTCGGCCGTAGACGAGGACGGAATCACACCAGGGTGCTCCTCCTCACCGTCTACGGTGTCAAACATACTCTTCGGACGGCAAAGTCCTTAATAAAGAGATGAGGCTCTGATACCAATTGAAAGGATCGATATAGTTGACTAGAGGGGGGGGGGGGTAAATAGGCAACTAACAATTTTTAGCTTTTCTTTACCAAATTAAACTTTGTATCAAAGTAGGTTGTCTAGATATGCAACTAGGTGAGCAACCTATATGATGCAACAACACTAAGCACACAAGCAAGCAAGGGATAGAACACAATATATCTTGCAGAAGTAAAGGTAAGAGATAACCAAGAATGGAACCGACGGAGACGAGGATGTGTTACCGAAGTTCCTCCCCTTTGAGGGGAAGTACGTCTCCGTTGGAGCGGTGTGGAGGCACAATGCTCCCCAAGAAGCCACTAGGGCCACCGTATTCTCCTCACGCCCTCACACAATGCGAGATGCCGTGATTCCACTATTGGTGCCCTTGCAGGCGGTGACCGAATCTTTACAAACAAGGTTGGGGCAATCTCCACAACTTAATTGGAGGCTCCCAATGACACCATGAAGCTTCACCACAATGGACTATGGCTCCGCGGTGACCTCATCCGTCTAGGGTGCTCAAACACCCAAGAGTAATAAGATCCGCAAGGGATTAGTGGGGGGAATCAAATTTCTCTTGGTGGAAGTGTAGATCAAAGCCTTCTCAAGAAATCCCTAAAGAATTAACAAGTTTGATTGGCTAGGGAGAGAGATCGGGCGAAAATGGAGCTTAGAGCATCAATGAAGCTTGGGGATGGAAGAGGTGGTCAACTAGAGGAAGAAGACACCCCTTTTATTGTCACGGGACAATTCCAACTATTACCCACCAACTCAGCCCGCGACCCGCAGTACTACCGCACAACAGGAGCGGTACTACCACGGAGGCCCATGGTACTACCGTGGGAGCGGTAGGGCCTGGACTCGTCCTGATGAGCACCGACAGGGGGCGGTAGAACCGCTGACGCGGTACTACCGCGACCCCATGACGTACTACCACAAGGCAGGCACCGTCCAGGCACGGTAGGCACGGATATAAAAAATTACATCCGTGACTACATCCGCTGAGTTTTTATCTATGCAAAAGTCCGACACGGTTGTTAGTGTCAAAACTGGCGGATCTCGGGTAGGGGGTCCCGAACTGTGCGTCTAGGCGGATGGTAACAGGAGACAAGGGACACGATGTTTTACCCAGGTTCGGGCCCTCTTGATGGAGGTAAAACCCTACATCCTGCTTGATTAATATTGATGATGTGTGTTACAAGAGTAGATCTACCACGAGATCAAGGAGGCTAAACCCTAGAAGCTAGCCTGTGGTATGATTGTTGTTTTTCCTACGGACTAAAGCCATCCGGTTTATATAGACACCGGAGAGGGCTAGGGTTACACAGAGTCGGTTATAATGGTAGGAGATCTACATATCCGTATCGCCAAGCTTGCCTTCCACGCCAAGGGAAGTCCCATCCGGACACGGGACAAAGTCTTCAATCTTGTATCTTCATAGTCTTGGAGTCCGGCTGATGATGATAGTTCGGCTATCCGGACACCCCCTAGTCCAGGACTCCCTCAGTAGCCCCTGAACCAGGCTTCAATGACGACGAGTCCGGCGCGCATATTGTCTTCGGCATTGCAAGGCGGGTTCTTCCTCCGAATAATTTGTAGAACATTGTGAACACCAGGATAGTGTCCGGCTCTGCAAAATAAATTCCAGGTACCACCGTAGAGAGAATAATATTACACAAGTTCAATCTGCTGACGTATTTGGTGGCGTGACGTCACACCACTACCAAGCCTTTACTCGAATTGTTTTTATTGTACCACCTCAGCGCGTTTAGCGAAGCGGTTTCCTTGGCACGTCTTGTCGAAGCAGAGATCGTGTTCCCCTTATTCTGGGATTCCCATCAATACGGACGTGGGTAACCCAACCGCGCCATTGATTGCGGCGCTTGGGAGATAAGCGAGTTTTATCAGGCCGGTGGGGACACATGTTTTTGTCCGCCCATATAAGGGGGTAAAGATCCAACCCTTTTACCTGCGCCTTCTTCCTCCTTGGCTTATCCATCTCTGCAAACTCAAGCTCCAGCGCCCAAGTCCGCACATCTCACCTCAACCTTCTCCAATTATGTCCGGAGCGGGAGGCAAGTGGATGGCCTCCTCCGTCACGGAGGGGCACATCCAGAAGCTGCGCAGCGCCGGATATTTATCCAGCAACATCGCGCATCGGCTCCCCAACGAGGGAGAGCTCATCCCCACCCCCAGGCCCCATGAGAGGGTAGTATTTCTTACCCATTTCCTCCACAGACTGGGCTTCCCACTCCATCCCTTTGTCCAGGGGATCATGTTCTACTACAACCTGGATTTCCATGATCTGGCCCCGAATTTCATCCTCAACATCTCGGCCGTGTGTGAGGCCTTCCTCTGCATCCAGCCCCACTTCGGCTTGTGGCTCAAGAACTTTAGTGTCAAGCCGAAGGTTGTGAAGGGCTGCCAAGCGGAGTGCGGAGGTGCCATGGTGGGCAGGATGTCCAACGTTACTTGGCTTGAGGGCACTTTCGTGGAAACCATTAAGGGGTGGCAATCGGGGTGGTTCTACATCACCGAGCCGCGTGACCCTGAATGGGCAGCGGCCCCCGAATTCAGATCTGGCATCCCCACACAGCTCACCTCCTGGAAAGAGAGCGGCCGGACATGGGGTGATTCGGAGGAGCTGACCGGACTCCAAGCCTGCGTCCAAAAGCTAGTGGACAAGAAGCTCAAGCTTGTCAACGTAGTCCAGGTCATGCTCATCTGCCGGATCCTCCCGTGCCAACGACGGGGCTTCAATATGTGGGAGTTCGATCTGGCGCAGCACCAGACTTTGAGCGGGCTCTTAGACACTACGTACGAAGATGTCTGGAAGGTCCTGTTCAAGGGCGCCGAGGCTCCCGCATCCGCTACCGAAGATCGCGGATTCAGCTCGCAGCGTCCGGCTGACGAGGTAAGCAATTTTGTCCTTTACGGGACGCTTGTTTTCCATAGTTTGACTCTATGCGGGATCTAAACTCCCTTTCCTTTGACAGGGCTGGCTGACGAAGGCCGAACAGACTATCTGTCCGGCCGCATTGCCAGAGGACCCAGCGGACGCCCGCCTAACGGGGCTGCTGGCTCCGGCACCCCACGTGGTGCCGGAGAAGAAGGCCAAGAAGAAGGCTACGGGCACTCGGAAGAGTTCCCGTTTTCAGGTGTTATCGGATGACGACTCCGAGGCCGACTCCTCTCACAAAGGTGAGGAGGAGAAGAAGAAAGCCTCTCCCCCAGCAGGGCGAGGGAGGAAAAGGAAGGCCTCCCCAACGAGGGAGGCCGAAGGGTCCAAGAAGGGAAAAACTCTTTCCCCGGACTGCTCTGCCAACGTCAGTGACGACGACGAGGACTGGCCTCCGAGGGCCAAGCCCCTGGCGAGATTGTAAGTATCCGGACTCCCGAATAACTTCATGGTTTTTCTTTTTTGCCACACAATGTCTTTCTAATGCCGCATACAACCCTGCAGTCCGCCCAAGGATGATCTTCCCGCTTCGTCGAGCGGTCCTTAGGTGCGTCGGATATGGACTCTCTTCCGACCGCCTCCACCCCCCGTGATGCGGATGATGCCGAGGTGGGATCTCGGGAAGGGACCCACCAGGAGGAGGAGGCCCCGGAGGTGTCGCAGGACAACCTCCCAGACTTTGCACCGGACTCGGCCGCGGAACCCATAGTGGCTCCGGAGTCCGGCGGGCAGCCCCTTCGTAAGAAGGGCAAGACCGTGACGCCGGCAGCCTCCGTCCAACCGGAGGCGCCGGATAGCTTGCTGGAGGCGCTCAATGGCGCCTCCATCAAAGAGGAACACCGCACTGTTATGAGTGCGGTGATTCAGAAGGTTCAGCTCGCCAAGAGTGGGCTGACCGAAGCCTGCAGCAGCCTTCTAACAGGCTTTGAGGTAAGAATTTTGATATATGTAAAATAGTACCGCATAGACAGTAGCCCCTGATGCTCGGTTCGGTGTTCGGAAAGAAAAGCCGGACTGAGGATCTAAAAAGATATACGCAGGAGTCATAAAAAATATGTCAATATGGGATTGCAGGCTGCGCTGCTGACCTCTGCCGTACTGACTGCGGAGGTCAATACTTTGAAGCAAAGCCTCGAGCGGTCCGAGAACGAGCTCGGCCGTGCCAAGAAGCAGCTCGAGGACAAGGAAGGTGAGTAACACCTTAGTAAAATTGTACCTTACAGAAAAGGATTTTGGTTGCAAGAAGAATGACAAGGATAACGTGGGTATTGCAGGGGCCACTAACGAGGCGGCTACCCTGAAGGAGGCGGTGGCCGCGGCCAAACATAATGCGGCCGCGGAGCGCACCGAGCGAGAGAAGCAGGAGGCGCCGGTGGCGGAGGTACAACAAGAGCTCCAGGATCTCGTGAAAAAACATGAGAGCCTAGAGCGTGACTCGAAGACTCGAGAGTCTGAGCTTGCAACGGCTCTTGAGAGTGCCAAAGCCGCTAAGGCCGAAGCCTACAAGGCCCTCCAAGAAATCGAGGCGTTGAAGAAAATAGCAGCGGGTAAGGCATTTTTCATGCAAAGTAAGCATGTGAGTGTCAATTACCTGTTGCTTACCTGAATTCGGAGCTCTCTAGGAGCGTTCGCAGATCTTCCTCGCAGCGTGTCCGATGCTGCCGCGTTCTACCGGGCCGAGGAGGGGAGCTCGACGGAGAAGGTCTTCTGGTCTCAGTATGCTAAGGCTGGACATCCGGTGCCCCTTAGCGACCAGCTGAAGCAGCTGGTCGAGCTTCACAAGGTGGCCGAACAGGCCATGAAGGGCCTCATAGTTCGGCTGTGGCTGAAGGAGGCCATGCCTGGGAGCTACTTCGGCCTGGTGCGGCGGCTGGCGGATGCGTGTCCATGGGTTGAAGTCATCAAGCACTCCGCCTGTATTGAAGGTACCCGTCGGGCCCTTGCCCGCGCAAAGGTGCACTGGGGCAAGATGGATGCTGAGAAGCTTGTGACGGACGCACCGCCACTGGGCAAGGAGTATCGTACTCCCGAGATGTATTATAAGACTGTGCTGAAGGGTGCCCGCACTATTGCGGGTGAGTGCTCCAAAGATGTAATATTTGAGTAGACTCGCATTTTGTTATCCTGTGCGCTGAAAACTTAGTTCATATGCGCTAAGCAACGCTTGTTAATTTAAAATATTACCTTCTGTGCGGCTGTTTATCAAATCTGAGAGATGGCAAGTCGTCGGCTTCAGCCCCCATGCCACGAGTGCTGGGGTGTTCGGGATAAACTTGAGCACTCTTGTTCCCATTTTTGGGTGCATCTAGGGAGGCGCTCAACACAACGAACAAGGCAACCGGACTTATAATGCTTGAACACTCTCACTTAGCCATAGAATTCTATAATTTTAAATTTCGGCGAAGCCCCTAGTCTTCGGAAGGCCGAATTTGGGGCGCTATCCACGCCTGGGCTGGACAAAGCTGGCTCCTCGCTCTAAGCGGCATAAGTCTTTAAGGACTCGCAAAAAACCTCTCAAACAGCGACCAACTCTCACCTCATCATGACGGTCAGTTTTAGCTTTCTCCACTGAGGCGCTCGCCCAACTCAACTGGGGCGCAATCGTAGTGGTTCTCCCAGTGCTACCTTAGCCGATACAACGGAACGTAAGGTACCAAAACATGGGAGCCGGGCAAACCCAACTATTGACCCAAGACATGATTCGGAGCCGATGCATATAATGCTATAAGTTCGGGGTGCCGCACTTGTGAAAGTGTTCGGACTTATCACACCATGATGCAGGAAACATAAGCCCCTGGTGTATTTAGCCGTACCAAAATGTACGGATGCAACAGGTCATAAATGAACATATGTATAAGTAAAAAATGCAATTGGAAGCAAAAAGGTGCTGCATTACTTATTCAAGAAAAACTGCTGTAAATGCAGAATGATACAAATGGTGCGATAAGCAAGGGATGGGACTATTAAACATGTCCCCCTCCAGGGGTAGGCTGCGGAATGGTGCATAAAACAAATTTAATGCTCGTAATGGAGACCACCTGGATATTCGTTGTAGCCTTTCTCCTTCCCTGGCTGTTGCATCGTGAGTTCGGCAGGTCTGCTGCCGGACAGGGCCTCTGACGAACGGAGTCCTGTGGGTAAAAATAAAAAGGAAAAAGAAAAAAAGAACGACACACTTGAGAGCCCCTGGTGTGGTTGAGCCGCATTCTGGGCCTATCGTGGTCGTGCCCCTCTCCCCATGCCCATGGTATCTTCAGAGCGTAATGGTGTACGCGAAGGACCTGTCTTGACGTTTTGCAGGGGCTGGGGTTGGGGCCGCACTGCTACGCGTGCTCGGAACGTGCCAGGTGGTCTTGTTGTAGGTTACTCCGGGCACGTTTAGCCGTGTCCGATCGCTTAACGGCCGGACTCGAGAATTGCCTTAAGAGGCTGCACTGTACTTCTGCCGCGAGAGCCGCTGTGTGTTCCTCCATTCGGAGAGAGCATTCGGTGTTTCCGTTGACCGTGATGACTCCTCGAGGGCCTGGCATCTTGAGCTTGAGGTATGCGTAGTGCGGCATCGCGTTGAACTTTGCGAACGCGGTACGTCCGAGCAGAGCATGATAGCCGCTTCGGTCAAAAGTGATCGGGCAGGAGGACCATGGATTGAACTTCGGGGCAACTGGCTCCATCGCGTATACATCCCTGAGTGCACGCTTCCGCTCCCTTTTGGGTATGTGTGTTGCGTATATCATGTTCACCGTCCACACCTGTGGGGGGAAACCCTTCTGTCCTCTATTGTTCGGTGGTTGGGTCTCTTCCTCGTCATCGCTATGCAGCCCCTTGTCATTGTTTTCGGCAATTAACTTGCCTGCCTGCTTGAATACCCAACAGTCCCTGTTAGTGTGGTTGGCTGGCTTTTCGGGGGTGCCGTGTATTTGGCACGAGCGGTCGAGTATTCAATCCAAATTGGACGGACCCGGAGTAGTTCTTTTGAATGCCTTTTTCCGCTGACCGGGTTTAGAGCCTCTGAATCCGGCATTGACTGTCGTATCTTCACTATTATCGCCGTTAATGCGGCGTTTGTTTTTGTTGCGATGCGACCTGCCATTACGGTCCTTGAAATCCAGACTGCCAGAATTTTTGCTGAGGTTGTTGCTGCGTGCTAGCCAGCTGTCCTCACCCGCGCAGAAGCGGGTCATTAGTGATGTGAGGGCTGCCATGGATTTCGGCTTTTCCTGTCCCAGGTGCCGGGCAAGCCACTCGTCGCGGATGTTATGTTTGAAGGCCGCGAGGGCCTCCGCATCCGGACAGTCGACGATTTGGTTTTTCTTGGTTAAGAACCGTGTCCAGAATTGTCTGGCCGATTCGACTGGCTGCTGAATTATGTGACTTAGGTCATCAACGTCTGGTGGTCGCACATACGTGCCTTGGAAGTTATCGAGGAATGCAGCTTCCAGGTCTTCCCAACTCCCGATTGACTCTGTTGGCAAGATGTTAAGCCAATGCCGGGCTGGTCCTTTAAATTTGAGTGGGAGATATTTGATGGCGTGAAGATCTTCACCGCGGGCCATGTGGATGTGGAGGAGATAGTCTTCGATCCAAACCGCGGGGTCTGTTGTGCCATCGTAAGATTCAATATTCACGGGTTTAAACCCTTCAGGGATTTGATGATCCATTACTTCATCTGTGAAGCATAGTGGGTGTGCGGTGCCTCTGTACTGGGCGATATCATGATGGAGCACAAAAGAGCTTTGTCTATTTTGTTTGGCCCGGCCGGACTTACTGTGTCCGGCGCGACGGTTGTCGTCACGTATCATGGGGCACCCACGCGATCCATAGATCGATCTTGATTGTCTTTCCTTATCCTCCAATATATCTCGCAAGTTCGGAGCGTTCCCATGTGGCCTTGTGCTTTTCGAGCGATGCCGGGGTGCGGTTCTAGTGAAGGGCCTAGAGGCCTCTCTGTCGTGACCACGGGGTGGTCGGTCAGCTGTATTGTCTGCTGGTGATGCAGGTTCATACGCCTCCTCCTCTAATCGGGGGAGCAGCTTGCGTTTAGGGTAGCTTTTGGAGGGGCGTTCGAGCTCATGCTCTTCGGCCGCGAGGACTTCAGTCCATCTGTCGGCTAGCAGATCTTGATCAGCTCTAAGCTGTTGCTACTTTTTCTTGAGGCTGTTCGCCGTGGCCATAAGCCTGCGTTTAAAACGCCCTTGTTCGACGGGATCCTCAGGCACGACGAATTCATCATCGTCGAGGCTTGCCTCGTCTCCGGAGGGAGGCATATAATCCTCTACCTCTTCTTCTGCCGCTCTCTCATGAGGGCTGGCGTCTCCGTCCTCCTGTGCTGAATCTTGCTGGAGTGGGTTGTCTTCGGCACTGTCTGGGGTGTTATTATCTCCGGTGCCGGAATCTTCATTCTTGCTGTGGCGGGATTTAGAGCGGCGCCGCTGACGCTGACGCTTGGGCTGTTTCTTGGAGGGGTCATCCTCCGCTGTTCCTTCGCCATTCCCATCCTTTGGGATATCCACCATGTATATGTCATATGATGAGGTGGCTTTCCAGTGCGCGGTAGGCGCTGGTTCTTGGTCGTCTCCGGCATCGTCGTCCATATCGTTGATGTCTTCGGAGTCGTAGTCTAGCATGTTGGTTAGATCATCGACAGTGGCTACTAAGTGGGTGGTGGGTGGGCTTTGAATTTCTTCGTCGTCCACATCCCAACCGTCCTGACCGCAGTCCGGCCAGGGCTCTCCTGATAATGAGAGATACTTTAGCGAACACAAGATGTCGCCAAAAGGTGAGTGTTGAAAGATGTCCGCAGCGGTGAACTCCATGATCGGCGCCCAATCGGATTCGGTTGGAGGGGGCGCGGGAGGTTCGGAGTCCGGCACCTCGGAGTCACGAGCTTCATGAGGGACAAGGTCAGAGTTCGGCTCTATCACCGTAGAGGTTGCAGCCCACGAGGCGGTGTCTAGCCATCCGTCCTTGATCTGCGCAACCGGCTCCGAATTGAAGATCGGAGTGGGCTCGAGTGCGGCCTCCAGGGTACTATCCGACTGCAGAGCTAAATCATCCCGTCGTGACAGTACGGCGCGCTTGGCTGTGGCTTGAATCCATCGAAGATCAAGTCCCAGCGGATGTCAGCCGTGAAGTTCAAACTTCCAAATCTGACCTGACGGCCAGGGGCGTAGCTTTCGATGTGCTCCAGATGGCCAAGCGAATTGGCCTGCAGTGCAAAGTCACCGAATACGAAGATCTGTCCGGGGAGGAAGGTCTCACCCTGGACTGCGTCGTTGTTGATGATCGAAGAAGCCATCGAGCCTATCGGTGACGACACAGAGGAACTCTCAATGAAAGCACCAATGTCGGTGTCAAAACCAGCGGATCTCGGGTAGGGGTCCCGAACTGTGCGTCTAGGCGGATGGTAACAGGAGACAAGGGACACGATGTTTTACCCAGGTTCGGGCCCTCTTGATGGAAGTAAAACCCTACGTCCTGCTTGATTAATATTGATGATGTGTGTTACAAGAGTAGATCTACCACGAGATCAAGGAGGCTAAACCCTAGAAGCTAGCCTGTGGTATGATTGTTGTTTTTCCTACGGACTAAAGCCATCCGGTTTATATAGACACCGGAGAGGGATAGGGTTACACAGAGTCGGTTACAATGGTAGGAGATCTACATATCCGTATCGCCAAGCTTGCCTTCCACGCCAAGGAAAGTCCCATCCGGACACGGGACGAAGTCTTCAATCTTGTATCTTCATAGTCTTGGAGTCCGGCTGATGATGATATTTCGGCTATCCGGACACCCCCTAGTCCAGGACTCCCTCAACGGTACTAGTGCAAACTAGGTGCGGTACTACTGTGTAGGGCGCGGATGTAAAAAATTACATCTGCCCCTACTTCCGCTCATGCCGTTGTGCCTGGCCAGGCTTCACGGTACTACCCCGTAGGGCACGGATGTAAAAAATTATATCCGCCCCTACTACCGCTCGCGCAACAGCGCCTGGCCAGAGCTCACGGTACTACCTCTCAGGAGGAGCGGTACTACCGTGGGTGCCTACGGTACTACCGCTAGGCCTGCGGTAGTACCGCTCAGGGGAGCAGTACTACCGCCATCCTTTGAACATCAACACTAGGAGTCCTTCATTCTGCAGAGACACGGTGAGACGGAGGAAGCTCCAAAGAGCCAAAGGAAAGGAGGTGCAAAGTAACAAGTGTGTACATGAGATTCCACCCAAACCTTTAGAAAGTTGACCCCCTCTTAATAGTATGGCTTTCCTACGACCCAAATCCACCGAAAAAGAAACATAGAGAAACGCCATCTTCAATAGTCTTCGAGGGGCACCTAATCGTCTTGTGCTTAGACACGATATATCTGAAATGCTCAAAGCACACAATTAGTCTGCAAAAGCATTGTCATCAATCACCAGAACAACTAAGGGATAAATATGCCCTTACAACATTGCTTGCAAGGCTTATAGTGATGAGCATTACCGAGAAGGCCCAGAGATACCTCTCCGAAACACGGAGTGACAAATCCTAATCTCGATCTATGCCAACCCAACAAACACCTTCAGAGACACCTGTAGAGCATCTTTATAATCACCCAGTTACGTTGTGATGTTTGATAGCACACAAGGTGTTCCTCCGGTATTTGGAGTTGCATAATCTCATAGTCTGAGGAACATGTATAAGTCATGAAGAAAGCAGTAGCAATAAAACTGTAACAATCATAATGCTAAACTAATGGATGGGTCTTGTCCATCACATCATTCTCCTAATGATGTGATCCCATTATCAAATGACAACTCATGTCTATGGTTAGGAAACATAACCATCTTTGATAAACGAGCCAGTCAAGTAGAGGCATACTAGGGACACTATGTTTTGTCGATGTATTCACACATGTATTAAGTTTTCGGTTAATACAATTCTAGCATGAATAATAAACATTTATCATGATATAAGGAAATATAAATAACAACTTTATTATTGCCTCTAGGGCATATTTCCTTCACAAAGTGCATATGTGGAGAGCTTTGCTTGGTGCTATACCGTGCTGTGGAGTTTTGGCAAATAGACACGTGACCACAAGTTCAAAATGTTTGATGTGTACCAATGATTGCAGGAGTATAAGGCACACCTTCTTCCAGTGCCTGCTAGTGAAGGAAGTTTGAAGCATTCTCGGGTTGGGTGAACTAATAAACAATTAGAAGACACCCCACGCATTACAGCGGGAATTTGTGGAAAGTAACTGTATTACTTATGAAAATTCATAACCAAAACAATATCAACATGAACATTTGGACCTCAAAATGCATGTTGAACTATATTGTACAGGCCTCGGGCAGAGGACACAACATAATTTAGCTTATCATTTTAGCAAGTAGAAACTACCTAAGAGCAATAGCATGCATGGAACGAAATACTATAAAGGTGGAGGTGTGTCTCCGGTGGATCTGTCTTTGGTGGATTTTTGCTTGGATCTGTTCATCGTTCGTCTTCATTCATGTGTCTTCAGGTTGGATCCTTTTTATCTACACTCTTCATCTGCGGCGGTTGCTGTTCTGGTGCGTTGATTCTATGGGACCTTAGCAGGATGACTTCCTGACTGTTTACTACAACTAGGTTTGCCCGGCTCTGGCGAGGGAGGGGCGATGATAGCAGTGTGCCTTTGGCTTGCTTTAGTGCTTGTAGTTGTCACTAGGTGTTCTACGGATCTGGATGTAATTTTTATAATTTCTAGTGTTCGTTGTACTACCATGATTGAAGATGAATAGATTGAAAGTTTTCCCGCAAAAAAAGGTGTAAGGGACTATTAGCATTGCTGATTGAGAAGTTAAGTAAGGCAAGACAGTTCGATACGCGAGAAACTTTTGCAAATAATGTGTTCATTTTTCATAGGAACTAATGTGGCGATTGTTTAATTTGGTTATTAATTCCAACATGAAAAAGTACGGTTATACTGCATTGATTTCCATAGTATAGAATACATGGACATAAGAGTAGGATGAGCAAAATGGCAAGAAAAGCTGACCTTTAAATGAAACATAAGACATGGTTTCAACGTTTGCACTATAGTTGCATACAACAAAATTAATACTCCATCTGATCAACCTAAATTCAAAAATGTGACACTTATTTTGAATCAAAGGGAGTAGTATTCAGTTAGCGACACCCTAAGGTGCCAAACAAGGTGTTGAAGAATAAGAATAGATCTTTCACAAAAAATATAATAAGAATAGATCAACTCATGATCTTAATCTGGCAGAACTTAGAAGGAACTCCATAACTTGCTCATGTAATTTGAGTACAACATTGCAGTAGATCATATGAAATATGGCTTGATTATTCGCAAAGAAATGTCTTGATTCTTTAACGTACATGGGTACTATTGCAGCAGTGAAGTACGTACTCTCACCTGAATAGAGCCTTATTGTGTGTGTGTGAATGCAAGAAGCTTTCTATATTTTATCCATCAAATTGATGCATAGCAACACGCTCTGTGTACGGGCAAGACGTTAGATTATGAGTTCTTCATGCATAAATAAATCTGTACATGTATGTCACATACACTTGAAACATAAAGGATGCAAATTAGAGGAGGATGACACCTGGAAAGGCATGACGTCCTCTGAAGCAGCAACCATGGTCCACACGAGAGAGTTCCACGTCGGCTTGTGGCAACGGTTCATCTTGGTGGAACTATGTAGAGAAAGAGCACGAGGGTGTAGGAGGGAGCGGAGTAGCCTAAGAAAATAAAGCCCCATGGGAAACGGAGAAGGCGATGAGAGGCTAGCTGTAGGGTAGCGGTGCTGTTCTCATCTTGACAAAGGATCTGGCCGTTGCACGTCTGACAACGACCTGCAGTAGAGAAGCTCCATCCTAGTCTGTCGGAGGCGGTGGTGGTGCTGCACCGGATCTAACTGGGGCATCCCTTGCTCGCGCACTGGTCAGTGCTGTGTGGCTGGTGGTTGATGGCAACAATGGCGTATCGGAGGAGGTAGGATGGTAGTGATGAGAGCGATGTTGTTGCCAGTTTTCCTGCCACGATAGGTAAGAGTAATAGATTGACCGAGGGGCTGTTCTTTATGGGCTTTTCCACCAAAACATCAGTTATGGAAGACGTAAGTGGTGGGCGGGGAAGAGTAATCGATTAACCAATGGGCTGCTCTTTATGGGCTTTTCCACCAATGCATCAGTTACGGAAGATAGTGAAGGAAATATGCCCTAGAGGCAATAATTAAATTTATTTTACATTTCCTTATTCATGATAAATGTTAATTATTCATGCTAGAATTGTATTGATCGGAAACCTAAATACATGTGTGAATACATAGACAAATACTGTGTCCCTAGTGAGCCTCTACTTGACTAGCTCGTTGATCAAAGATGGTTAAGGTTTCCTAACCATGGACATGGGTTGTCGTTTGATAATGGGATCACCTCATTAGAAGAATGATGTGATGGACAAGACCCATCCGTTAGCTTAGCATATTGATCGTTCAGTTTTATTGCTATTGCTTTCTTCATGTCAAATACATATTCCTTTGACTATGAGATTATGCAACTCCGGGATACCGAAGGAATGCCTTGTGTGCTAACAAACATCACAACATAACTGGGTTATTATAAAGATGCTCTACACGTATCTCCGAAGGTGTTTGTTGAGTTGGCATAGATCGATATTATGATTTGTTACTCCGAGTTTCTGAGAGGTATCTCTAGGCCCTCTCGATAATACACATCATAAGAAGCCTTGCAAGCAAAGTGACTAATGAGTTAGTTACAGGATGATGTATTATGGAACGAGTAAAGAGACTTGCCGGTAACGAGATTGAACTAGGTATGAAGATACCGACGATCAAATCTCGGGCAAGTAACATACCGATAGACAAAGGGAATCACGTATGTTGTCATAACAGTTCGACCATTAAAGATCTTTGTAGAATATGTAGGAGCCAATATGAGCATCCAGGTTCCACTATTGGTTATTGACTAGAGAGGTGTTTGAGTCATGTCTACATAGTTCTCGAACCCGTAGGGTCCGCACGCTTAACGTTCGATGACGATATTGTATTATATGAGTTATGTGATTTGGTGATCGAACGTTGTTCCGAGTCCCGGATGAGATCACGAACATGACAATGAGTCTCGAAATGGTTGAGATGTAAAGATTGATATATAGGACGATAGTATTCAGACATCGGAAGTGTTCCGGAGTGTATCAGGTAATTATCGGAGTACCGAGGGGGTTACCGGAACCCCCCAGGGGAATATATGGGCCATATGGGCCATGAGAGGGGAGCACACCAGCCCACAAGGGGTGGAGCACCCTCCCCCATGGCAGGTGTCCGAATAGGAGAAGGAGAAGAGGGGGTTCGGCCCCCCTTCCTTCTCTTCTTCCCCCTTCCTTTCTTCTCCGGTGAAAAAAAGGAGGGGGGGGTGCCGCTTGGGAAACCCCAAGTAGGATTCGGATCCTACTTGGGGAGCCCCCGGGCTACCTCTCCTCCCCTCTCATCTATATATGGGAGGGGGCGCCTAGAACACACAACATCAATTGTTAGCCGTGTGCGGCACTCCCTCCACAGTTTACACCCCCAGTCATATTCTCGCGGTGCTTTGGCGAAGCCCTGCGCAAATCACTTCACCATCACCATCACCACGCCATCGTGCTGACAAAACTCATCTACTTCCTCGACATCTTGCTGGATCAAGAGGACGAGGGACATCATCGAGCTGAACGTGTGTAGAACTTGGAGGTGCCGTATGTTCGGTACTTGATCGGTCGGAGCTAGAAGAAGTTTGACTACATCAACCGCGTTGTCAAACGTTTCCTCTTTCGGTATACAAGGTTACGTAGACATACTCTCCCCCTCGTTGCTATGCATATCCATGGATATATCATTGCATGTGTGTAGAAGTTTTTATTGTTTTCCATGCAACATTTCCCAACAGTGGCATCCGAGACAGGTCTATGCGTAGATGATATGCATGAGTAGAACACAAAGATTTGTGGGCGGTGATATGTTGGGGAACGTAGTAATTTCAAAAAAAATCCTACGCACACGCAAGATCATGGTGATGCATAGCAACGAGAGGGGGTGGGGGTGTATCTTCATACCCTTGAAGATCGCTAAGCGGAAGCGTTTATCAACGCGGTTGATGTAGTCGTACGTCTTCATGATCCGACCAATCCAAGTACCGAACGCACGGCACCTCCGAGTTCTGCACACGTTCAGCTCGATGACGTCCTCGCCTTCTCGATCCAGCAAGACGGGCGAAGTATTAGATGAGTTCTGGCAGCACGACGGCGTGGTGCGGTGTTGGTGAAGAACAATCTCCGCAGGGCTTCGCCTAAGCATTACGGAAACTATGATGGAGGATAAACTAGAGGGGACGGGGTTGCCGGCACACGGCTTGGTGTTTCTTGATGTGTCTTTGGTGCTAGCCCTGCCCCTCTTTTTATATGTTGAGCCTTGGGATCGAAACTTGGAGTAAAAGCCTCCACAAAGTCGGTTTCACCCGAAAGGCAAGAGTCCTTCTCGGACTCTAGGGCCAGATGCCAGGGTTCCCAGCGTCTGGCCCCTGGACTCCGCAAAACTTCCTTTTGCGCTTTCGAAAAACCTTGTGGGCTTTCCCCTTTGGCCCAAATAACGTGTTCTCGTACCCAAACATTTCGGGAAACATCCAGAACCCATTCCGGAGACCAAACAACATTATCCCATATATTAAACTTCATCTCCGGACCATTCCGGAGTTCCTCGTCATGTTCGTGATCTCATTCAGGACTCCGAACAACATTCGGTTACCAACATACATAACCCATATATTACTATATCGTCAACGAACGTTAAGCGTGCGGACCCTACGGGTTCGAGAACTATGTAGACATGACTGAGACATCTCTCTGGTCAATAACCAATAGCGGAACCTGGATGCCCATATTGGCTCCTACATATTCTACGAAGATCTTTATCGGTCAAACCGCATAACAACATACGTTGTTCCCTTTGTCATTGGTATGTTACTTGCCCGAGATTCGATCGTCGGTATCTCAATACCTAGTTCAATCTCGTTACTGGCAAGTCTCTTTACTCGTTATGTAATGCATCATTCCGTAACTAACTCATTATCTACATTGCTTGCAAGGCTTATAGTGATGTGCATTACCGAGAGGGCCCAGAGATACATCTCCAACAATCAGAGTGACAAATCCTAATCTCAAAATACGCCAACTCAACATGTACCTTCGGAGACACCTGTAGAGCTCCTTTATAATCTCCCAGTTATGTTGTGACGTTTGGTAGCACACAAAGTGTTCCTCCGGTAAACGGGAGTTGCATAATCTCATAGTCATAGGAACATGTATAAGTCATGAAGAAAGCAATAGCAACATACTAAACGATCAAGTGCTAAGCTAACAGAATGGGTCAAGTCAATCACATCATTCTCTAATGATGTGATCCCGTTAATCAAATGACAACTCATGTCTATGGCTAGGAAACTTAACCATCTTTGATTCAACGAGCTAGTCAAGTAGAGGCATACTAGTGACACTCTGTTTGTCTATGTATTCACACATGTACCAAGTTTCCAGTTAATACAATTCTAGCATGAATAATAAACATTTATCATGAAATAAGGAAATAAATAATAACTTTATTATTGCCTCTAGGGCATATTTCCTTCAGTCTCCCACTTGCACTAGAGTCAATAATCTAGTTCACATCATCATGTGATTTAACACCAATATTCATATCTGTATATGATTAATACCCATAGTTCACATCGTCATGTGATCAACACCCATAGGGTTTACTAGAGTCAATAATCTAGTTCACATCCCTATGTGATTAACACCCAAAGAGTACTAAGGTATGATCATGTTTTGCTTGTGAGAGAAGTTTAGTCAACGGGCCTGTCACATTCAGAGCCGTATGTATTTTGCAAATATTCTATGTCTACAATGCTCTGCACGGAGCTACTGTAGCTAATTGCTCCCACTTCCAATATGTATCCAGATTGAGACTTAGAGTCATCCCGATCGGTGTAAAAGCTTGCACCGATATAACTCTTTCGACGGGCTCTTTTATCACCTCCATAATCAAGAAATATTTCCTTAGTCCTCACTAAGGATATTCTTGACCAATATCTAGTGATCTACTCCTAGATCACTATTGTACTCCCTTGCCAAATTCAGAGCAAGGTATACAATAGGTCTAGTACATAGCATAGCATACTTTATAGAACCTATGACTGAGGCATAGGGAATGACTTTCATTCTCTTTTCTATTTTCTGCCGTGGTCGGGACTTTGAGTCTCACTCAATTTCACACCTTTGCAACACAGGCAAGAACTCTTTCTTTGACTGTTCCATTTTGAACTACCTCAAAATCTTGACAAGGTATGTACTTATTGAAAAACTTATCAAGCGTCTTGATCTATCTCAATAGATCTTGATGCTCAATATGTAAGTAGCTTTACTGAGGTCTTTCTTTTAAAGAACTCCTTTCAAATACTCCTTTATACTTTCCAGAAAAATTCTACATCATTTCTGATCAACAATATGTTACTCACATATATTTATCAGAAAGGCGGTAGTGCTCCCACTCACTTTATTGTAAATACAGACTTCACCGCAAGTCTTTATAAAACTATATGCTTTGATCAACTTATCAAATCGTATATTCCAACTCTGAGATGCTTGCACCAGTCCATAGATGGATCGCTGGAGCTTGCACATTTTGTTAGCACCTTTAGGATTGACAAAACCTTCTGGTTGCATCATATACAACTCTTCTTTAAGAAAACCATTAAGGAATGCAGTTTTGACATCCATTTGCCAGATTTCATAAAATGTGGCAATTGCTAACATGATTCGGACAGACTTAAGCATCGCTACGGGTGAGAAAGTCTCATCATAGTCAACCCCTTGAACTTGTCGAAAACCTTTCACAACAAGTTGAGCTTTGTAGACAGTTACATTACCATCAGCGTCGGTCTTCTTCTTGAAGATCCATTTATTCTCGATGGTTTGCCGATCATCGGGCAAGTCAACCAAAGTCCATACTTTGTTCTCATACATGGATCCCATCTCAGATTTCATGGCCTCAAGCCATTTCGTGGAATCTGAGCTCATCATCACTTCCTCATAGTTCGTAGGTTCATCATGGTCTAGTAACATGACTTCCAGAACAGGATTACCGTACCACTCTGGTGCGGACTGTACTTTGGAAGACCTACAAGGTTTTGTAGTAACTTAATCTGAAGTTTCATGATCATCATCATTAGCTTCCTCACTAATTGGTGTAGGAATCACTGGAACTGATATCTATGATGAACTACTTTCCAATTCGGGAGAAGGTACAAATTACCTTATCAAGCTCTACTTCCCTCCCACTCACTTCTTTTGAGAGAAACTCCTTCTCTAGAAAGGATCCATTCTTAGCAATGAATGTTTTGCCTTCGGATCTGTGATAGAAGGTGTACCCAACAGTTTCCTTTGGGTATTCTATGAAGACGCACTTCTCCGATTTGGGTTCGAGCTTATCAGGTTGAATCCTTTTTTCACATAAGCATCGCAACTCCAAACTTTAAGAAACGATAGCTTAGGTTTACTGCTAAACCATAGTTCATACGGTGTCGTCTCAACGGATTTATATGGTGCCCTATTTAAAGTGAATGCAGCTATCTCTAATGCATAACCCCAAAATGATAGTGGTAAATCGGTAAGATACATCATAGATCGCACCATATCCAATAAAGTGCGGTTACGACGTTCGGACACACCATTACGCTGTGGTGTTCCATGTGGCGTGAACTGTGAAACTATTCCACATTGTTTAAAATGAAGGCCAAACTCGTAACTCAAATATTCTTCTCTACGATCAGATTGTAGAAATTTTATTTTCTTGTTACGATGATTCTCCACTTCACTCTGAAATTCCTTGAACTTTTCAAATGTTTCAGACTTGTGCTTCATTAAGTAGATATACGCATATCAGCTCAAATCATCTGTGAAGGTCAGAAAATAACGATACCCGCCATGAGCATCAACACTCATTGTACCGCATACATCGGTATGTATTATTTCTAACAAGTTAGTAGCTCATTCCATTGTTCCGGAGAAAGGAGTTTTAGTCATCTTGCCAAAAAGGCACGGTTCGCAAGCATCAAATGATTCATAACCAAGTGATTCTGAAAATCCATCTTTATGGAGTTTCTTCATGCGCTTTACACCGATGTGACCCAAACGGCAGTGCCACAAACAAGTTGCACTATCATTATTAACTTTGCATATTTTGGCATCAACATTATGAATATGTGTATCACTATGATCAAGATTCAATAAACCATCACCATTAGGTGTATGACCATAGAAGGTTTTATTCATGTAAACAGAATAACAATTTATTCTCTATCTTAGATGAATAATCGTATCGCAATAAACATGATCTTATCATATTTATGCTCAACGCAAACACCAAATAACATTTATTTAGGTTTAACACTAATCTCGAAAATATAGGGAGTGTGTGATGATGATCATATCAATCTTGGAACTACTTCCAACACTCATCGTCACTTCCTCCTCAACTAGTCTCTGTTTATTCTGTAACTCCTATTTCGAGTTACTAATCTCAGCAACTGTACAAGTATCAAATACTCAGGGGCTACTATAAACACTATTAAGGCACACATCAATAACCTGTATATCAAATATACCCTTGTTCAATTTGCCATCCTTCTTATCCACCAAATATTTAGGGCATTTCCGCTTCTAGTGACCATTTCCTTTGCAGTGTAAGCACTCAGTTTCAGGCTTTGGTCCATCTTTGGGCTTCTTTGCAGGAGTGACAACTTGCTTGTCATTCTACTTGAAGTTCCTTTTCCTTCCCTTTGCCCTTCTCTTGAAACTAGTGGTCTTGTCAATCATCAACACTTGATGCTCTTTCTTGATTTCTACCTTCATCGATTTCAACATCACGAAGAGCTCAGGAATCATTTTCGTCATCCCTTGCATACTATAGTTCATCACAAAGTTCTAGTAACTTGGTGATGGTGACTAGAGAACTCTATCAATCACTATCTTATCTGGAAGATTAACTCCCACTTGATTCAAGCGATTGTAGTACCCAGACAATCTGAGCACATGCTCACTAGTTGAGCGATTCTCCTCCATCTTTTAGCTATAGAACTTGTTGGAGATTTCATATCTCTCAACTCGGGTATTTGCATGAAAAATTAACTTCAACTCCTGGAACATCTCATATGGTCCATGACGTTCAAAACATCTTTGAAGTCCCGATTCTAAGCTATTAAGCATGGTGCACTAAACTATCAAGTAGTCATCATATTGAGCTAGCAAAACATTCATAACGTCTGCATCTGCTCCCGCAATAGGTCTGTCACCTAGCGGTGCATTAAGGACATAATTCTTCTGTGCAGCAATGAGGATAAACCTCATATCACGGATCCAATCCGCATCATTGCTACTAACATCTTTCAACACAATTTTATCTAGGAACATATCAAAATAAACATATGAAAGCAACAACGTGAGCTATTGATCTACAACATAATTTGCAAAATACTACCAGGACTAAGTTCATGATAAATTTAAGTTCAATTAATCACATTACTTAAGAACTCCCACTTAGACAGACATCTCTCTAGTCATCTAAGTGATCACGTGATCCAAATCAACTAAACCATGTCCGATCATCACGTGAGATGGAGTACTTTTCAATGGTGAACATCACTATGTTGATCATATCTACTATATGACTCACGCTCGACCTTTCGGTCTTCGTGTTCCGAGGACATATGTGTATATGCTAGGCTCGTCAAGTTTAACCTGAGTATTCCGCGTGTGCAACTGTTTTGCACCCGCTGTATTTGAACGTAGAGCCTATCACACCCGATCATCACGTGGTGTCTCAGCACGAAGAACTTTCGCAACGGTGCATACTCAGGGAGAACACTTCTTGATAATTAGTGAGAGATCATCTTAAAATGCTACCGTCAATCAAAGCAAGATAAGATGCATAAATGATAAACATCACATGCAATCAATATAAGTGATATGATATGGCCATCATCATCTTGTGCTTGTGATCTCCATCTCTGAAGCACCGTCGTGATCACCATCGTCACCGACGCGACACCTTGATCTCCATCATAGCATCGTTGTCGTTTACGCCATCTATTGCTTCTACGACTATCGCTACCGCTTAGTGATAAAGTAAAGCAATTACAGGGCGTTTGCATTTCATACAATAAAGCGACAACCATATGGCTCCTGCTAGTTGCCGATAACTTCGGTTACAAAACATGATCATCTCATATAATAAAATATAGCATCACGTCTTGACCATATCACATCACAAAATGCCCTGCAAAAACAAGTTAGACGTCCTCTACTTTGTTGTTGCAAATTTTACGTGGCTGCTACGGGCTGAGCAAGAACCGTTCTTACCTACGCATCAAAACCACAACAATAGTTCGTCAAGTTAGTGCTGTTTTGACCTTCGCAAGGACCGGGCGTAGCCGCACTCGGTTCAACTAAAGTTGGAGAAACTGACACCCGCCAGCCATCTGTGTGCAAAGCACATCGGTAGAACCAGTCTCGCGTAAGCGTACGCGTAATTTCGGTCTGGGCCGCTTCATCCAACAATACCGCCGAACCAAAGTATGACATGCTGGTAAGCAGTATGACTTGTATCGACCACAACTCACTTGTGTTCTACTTGTGCATATAACATCTACGCATAAAACCTGGCTCGGATGCCACTTTTGGGGAACATAGTAATTTCAAAAAAATTCCTACGCACACGCAAGATCATGGTGATGCATAGCAACGAGAGGGGGAGTGTATCTTCATACCCTTGAAGATCGCTAAGCGGAAGCATTTATCAACGCGGTTGATGTAGTCGTACGTCTTCACGATCTGACCGATCCAAGTACCGAATGCACGGCACCTCCGAGTTCTGCACACGTTCAGGTCGATGACGTCCTCGCCTTCTCGATCCAGCAAGACGGGCGAAGTAGTAGATGAGTTCCGGCAGCACGACGGCGTGGTGACGGTGTTGGTGAAGAACAATCTCCGCAGGACTTCGCCTAAGCACTATGGAAACTATGACGGAGGATAAACTAGAGGGGACGGGGTTGCCGGCACACGGCTTGGTGTTTCTTGATGTGTCTTTGGTGCTAGCCCTGCCCCTCTTTTTATATGTTGAGCCTTGGGGTCGAAACTTGGAGTAAAAGCCTCCACAAAGTCGGTTTCACCCGAAAGGCAAGAGTCCTTCTCGGACTCCAGGGCCAGACACCAGGGTTTGCGGCGTCTGGACCCAGACACCAGGGACCCTAGCGTCTGGTCCCTGGACTCCGCAAAACTTCCTTTTGCGCTTTCGAAAAACCTTGTGGGCTTTCCCCTTTGGCCCAAATAACGTGTTCTCGTACCCAAACATTTCAGGAAACATCTAGAACCTCTTCCGGTGAATTTCGGAACCCTTCCGGAGACCAAATGACATTATCCCATATATTAAACTTCATCTCCGGACCATTTCGGAGTTCCTCGTCATGTTCGTGATCTCATTCGGGACTCCGAACAACATTCGGTTACCAACATACATAACTCATATAATACTATATCATCAACGAACGTTAAGCGTGTGGACCCTACAGGTTCGAGAACTATGTAGACATGACCAAGACATCTCTCTGGTCAATAACCAATAGCGGAACCTGGATGACCATATTGGCTCCTACATATTCTACGAAGATCTTTATCGGTCAAACCGCATAACAACATACGTTGTTCCTTTTGTCATCGGTATGTTACTTGCCCGAGATTCGATCGTCGGTATCTCAATACCTAGTTCAATCTCGTTACCGGCAAGTCTCTTTACTCGTTACGTAATGCATCATTCCATAACTAACTCATTAGCTACATTGCTTGCAAGGCTTATAGTGATGTGCATTACCGAGAGGGCCCAGAGATACCTCTCCAACAATCGGAGTGACAAATCCTAATCTCAAAATATGCCAACTCAACATGTACCTTAGGAGACACCTGTAGAGATCCTTTATAATCACCCAGTTATGTTGTGACGTTTGGTAGCACACAAAGTGTTCCTCCGGTAAACGGGAGTTGCATAATCTCATAGTCATAGGAATATGTATAAGTCATGAAAAAGCAATAGCAACATACTAAACGATCAAGTACTAAGCTAACGGAATGGGTCAAGTCAATCACATCATTCTCTAATGATGTGATCCCATTAATCAAATGAAAACTCATGTCTATGGCTAGGAAACTTAACCATCTTTGATTCAACGAGCTAGTCAAGTAGAGGCATACTAGTGACACTCTGTTTGTCTATGTATTCGCACATGTATCAAGTTTCCGGTTAATACAATTCTAGCATGAATAATAAACATTTATCATGAAATAAGGAAATAAATAATAACTTTATTATTGCCTCTAGGGCATATTTCCTTCATGATAGTCATACTGCTTACCACCAACGTCTTATTTTGATTCGGCGGTATTGTGGGATGAAGCGTCCCGGACCAACCTTACATGTCGACGCACATGAGACCGGTTCCACCGACAGACATGCAACTAGTTTTGCATAATGGTGGCTGGCGGGTGTCTGTTTCTCCTACTTTAGTTGAATCGAATTTGACTACAGCCGGTCCTTGAAGAAGGTTAAAACAACAAACTTGATGAAACACCATTGTGGTTTCGGTGCGTATGAAAGAATGGTTCTTGCTAGAAGCCTATAGCAGCCACGTAAAACTTGCAACAAAGTAGAGGACGTCTAACTTGTTTTTGCAGGGTATGTTGTGATGTGATATGGTTGAGACATGATGTGATATACGTTATTGTAGAGATGACCATGTTTTGTAAAAGTTATCGGCAACAGGCCGGAGCCTTATGGTTGTCTCTTTATTGTATGAAATGCAAACGCCATGTAATTGCTTTACTTTATCACTATGCGTTAGTGATAGTTGTAGAAGCAATACTTGGCCAGACGACCGTGACGCAACGATGGAGATCAAGGTGTCGAGCCGGTGATGATGGAGATCAAGATGATGCTTTGGAGATGGAGATCAAAAGCACAAGATGATGATGGACATATCATGTCACATGTTTTGATTGCATGTGATGTTTATCTTTTATGCATCTTATTTTTCTTAGTACGGCGGTAGCACTATAAGATGATCCCTTAACTAAATTTCAAGGTATAAGTTTTCTCCTTGAGTATGCACCGTTGCGACAATTCATCATGTTGAGACACCACGTGATGATCGGGTGTGATAGACTCTATGTTCACATACAATGGGTGCAAGACAATTTTGCACATGCGGAATACTCGGGTTAAACTTGACGAGCCTAGCATGTACAGACATGGCCTTGGAACACTGGAGACTGAAAGGTCGAACGTGGACCATATAGTAGATATGATCCACATAGAGATGTTCACCATTGATGACTACTCCATCTCACGTGATGATCGGACATGGTTTAGTTGATTTGTATCACATATCATTTAGATGACTTGAGGGATGTCTATCTAAGTGGGAGTTCTTAAGTAATTTGATTAATTGAACTTAATTTATCATGAACTTAGTCCTGATAGTATTTGCATATCTATGTTGTAGATCAATGACCCGTGCTACCGTTCCTTTGAATTTTAATGCGTTCCTAGAGAAAGCTAAGTTGAAAAATGATGGTAGCAACTACACGGAATGGGTCCGTAACTTGAGGATTATCCTCATTGCCGCACAGAAGAATTATGTCCTTGATGCACCGCTACATGAAAGGCCTGCTGCAGGAGCAGATGCTGATGTTTTGAACATCTAGCAAGCTCGATCTGATGACTACTCGATAGTTTAGTGTGCCATGCTTTACAGCTTAGAATCGAGACTTCAAAGACATTTTGAACATCATGGAGCATATCGGATGTTCCAAGAGTTGAAGTTAATATTCCAAGCAAATGCCCGAGTTGAGAGATATGAAGTCTCCAACAAGTTCTATAGTTGTGATGTCTACTACACATCCTTCTTCTTGTAGACATTGTTGGGCCTGCAAGAGTAGAGGTTTGTAGGACAGTAGCAAATTTCCCTCAAGTGGATGACCTAAGGTTTATCAATCCGTGGGAGGCATAGGATGAAGATGGTCTCTCTCAAGCAACCCTGCAACCAAATAACAAAGAATCTCTTGTGTCCCAAACACACCCAATACAATGGTAAATTGTATAGGTGCACTAGTTCGGCGAAGAGATGGTGATACAAGTGCAATATGGATGGTAGATATAGGTTTTTGTAATCTGAAAATATGAAAACAGCAAGGTAGCAAGTGGTAAAAGTGAGCGTAAACGGTATTGCAATGCTAGGAAACAAGGCCTAAGATTCATACTTTCACTAGTGCAAGTTCTCTCAACAATAATAACATAACTGGATCATATAACTATCCCTCAACATGCAACAAAGAGTCACTTCAAAGTTACTAATAGCGGAGAACAAACGAAGAGATTATTGTAGGGTACGAAACCACCTCAAAGTTATCATTTCTGATCGATCTATTCAAGAGTCCGTAGTAAAATAACACGAAGCTATTCTTTCCGCTCGATCTATCATAGAGTTCGTACTAGAATAACACCTTAAGACACAAATCAAGCAAAACCCTAATGTCACCTAGATACTCCAATGTCTCCTCAAGTATCCGTGGGTATGATTATACGATATGCATCACACAATCTCAGATTCATCTATTCAAACCAACACAAAATACTTCAAAGAGTGCCCCAAAGTTTCTACCGGAGAGTCAAGACGAAAATATATGCCAACCCCTATGCATACGTTCACAAGGTCACTGAACCCGCAAGTTGATCACCAAAATATACATCAAGTAGATCAATAGAATACCCCATTGTCACCACGGGTATCCCACGCAAGACATACATCAAGTGTTCTCAAATCCTTAAAGACTCAATCTGATAAGATAATTTCGAAGGGAAAACTCAATCCATTACAAGAGAGTAGAGGGGGAGAAACATCATAAGATCCAACTATAATAGCAAAGCTCGCGATACATCAAGATCATGCCAAATCAAAAACACGAGAGAGAGAGAGATAAAAAACATAGCTACTGGTACATACCCTCAGCCCCGAGGGTGAACTACTCCCTCCTCGTCATGGAGAGCGTCGGGATGATGAAGATGACCACCGGTGAGGGTCCCTGAGGGAGTCCTGGATTAGGGGGTGTCCGGATGGCCGGACTATGTCCTTTGGCCGGACTCCTACCATTGTAACCGACTCTGTGTAACCCTAACCCTCTTCGGTGCCTATACAAATCGGAGGGTTTTAGTCTGTAGAACGAACAACAATCATACTGTAGGCTAGCTTCTAGGTCTTAGCCTCTCTGATTTCATGGTAGATCTACTCTTGTACTACCCATATCATCAATATTAATCAAGCAGGAGTAGGGTTTTACTTCCATCGAGAGGGCCCGAACCTGGGTAAAAACATCGTGTCCCTTGTCTCTTTGTTACCACCTGCCTAGATGCACAGTTCGGGACCCCCTACCCGAGATCCGCCGGTTTTGACACCGACATTGGTGCTTTCATTGAGAGTTCCTCTATGGCGTCATCTTTAGGCCTGATGGATCCTCCGATCATCAACAACAATGCGGTCCAGGGTGAGACTTTTCTCCCCGGACAGATCTTCGCATTTAGAGGCTTTGCACCACGGGCCGATTCGCTTGGCCATCTGGAGCAGATTGAAAGCTATGCCCCTGGCCATCAGGTCAGATTTGGAAGTTTGAACTATACGATTGATGTCCGCGGAGACTTGATATTCAACGGGTTCGAGCCACAGCCAAGCGCGCCGCACTGTCACGATGGTCATGATCTAGATTTGCCGCCGGACAGTGCCCTGGAGGCCACACCAGTGTCCGCTCCGACCCTTAGCTCGGAGCTGACTGCACCGATCGAGGACGGGTGGCTGGACACCGCCTCGGGGCTGCTATCTCTACGACGATTGAGCCAAACACCAACCCTGCCCTTTGCGAAGCTCGTTTTTCCAAGGTGCCGGACTCCTCTCCGGACTCCGAACCTTCCGTGCCCCTGCCAATCGAATCCGATTGGGCGCCGATCATGGAGTTCACCGCCGCGGACATCTTTCGGCACTCGCCCTTTGGCGACATCCTGAATTCACTAAAGTCTCTCTCTTTATCAGGAGAGCTCTGGCCGGACTATGGTCAGGAAGGTTGGGATGCGGACGACGAAGAAATTCAAAGCCCACCCACCACCCACTTCATAGCCACTGTCGATGATTTAACCGACATGCTCGACTTCGACTCCGAAGACATCGACGGTATGGACGACGATGCAGGAGACGACCAAGAACCAGCGCCTACATGGCACTGGAAGGCCACCTCGTCATATGACATTTACATGGTGGACATCCCAAAAGATGGGAATGGCGATGGAACAACGGAGGATGACCCCTCCAAGAAACAACCTAAGCGCCGGCGTCAGCGGCGCTGCTCTAAATCCCACGACAGCAAAAACGGTGATTCCGACACGGGAGACAATAACACCCCGGATAGTGCCAAAGACAACCCCCTCTAGCAGGATTTAGCACAGGAGGATGGAGAAGCCAGCCCTCATGAGAGAGCGGCAGACAGAGAGGTATAGGACGATAATTACATGCCTCCCTCTGAAGACGAGGCAAGCCTCGACGACGACAAATTTGTCGTGCATGAGGATCCCGTCGAACAGGAGCATTTCAAACGCAGGCTTATGGCCACGGCAAGCAGCCTCAAGAAAAAGCAGTAACAGCTTAGAGCTGACCAAGACTTGCTAGCCGACAGATGGACTGAAATCCTTGCGACCGAAGAGTATGAACTCAAACGCCCCTCCAAGAGCTACCCAAAACGCAGGCTGCTACCCCGATTAGAGGAGGAAGCGCCCAAACCTACATCACCAGCGCATGATGCGGCCGACCGACCACCTCATGTCCGCGACAGAGAGGCCTCTCGGCCCTCCACTCAAGCCGCACCCGAGCGTCGCTCAAAAAGTACGAAGGCACGGGGAAATGCACCAGACCTGCGAGGTATATTGGAGGACAAGGCAAGGCAAACAAGATCGATCTACGGATCGCGTGGGCGCCTCACTACACGTGACGATAACCGTCATGCCGGATACAGCAAATCCGGCCGAGCCGAACACAGCAGACAAAGCTCATTTGAGCTACGTCGTGATATAACCCAGTACAGGGGCGCCGCACACCCACTATGCTTCACAGATGAAGTAATGGATCATCAAATCCCCGAGGGTTTCAAACCCGTAAACATCGAATCATACGATGGCACAACAGATCCTGCGGTATGGATCGAGGACTACCTCCTTCATATCCACATGGCCCGCGGTGATGATCTACATGCCATCAAATACCTCCCACTCAAGCTTAAAGGACCAGCTTGGCATTGGCTTAATAGCTTGCCAGCGGAGTCAATTGGTTGTTGGGAAGACCTGGAAGCCGCATTCCTCGACAACTTCCAGGGCACCTATGTGCGACCACCAGACGCCGATGACCTAAGCCACATAATTCAGTAGCCAGAGGAATCGGCCAGACAATTCTGGACACGGTTCCTAACCAAGAAAAATCAAATCGTCGACTGTCCGGATGTAGAGGCCCTTGCAGCCTTCAAACATAACATCCGCGACGAGTGGCTTGCCCGGCACCTAGGACAGGAAAAGCCGAAATCCATGACAGCCCTCACAACACTCATGACCCGCTTTTGCACGAGAGAGGACAGCTGGCTAGCTCGTAGTAACAACATGACCAAGAGCCCTGGTAATTCGGATACCAAGGACAGTAACGGTAGGCCGCGTCACAACAAGCACAAGCGCCGCATTAATGGCGATAATGCTGAGGATACGACAGTCAATGCCGGATTCAGAGGCTCTAGACCCGGTCAGCGGAAAAAGCCATTCAAAAGAAATACTCCGGGCCCGTCCAATTTGGACCGAATACTCGGTTGCTCGTGCCAGATACACGACACCCTCGAAAAACCAGCCAACCACACCAACCGGGATTGTTGGGTGTTCAAGCAGGCAGGCAAGTTAAATGCCGAAAACAATGACAAGGGGCTACATAGCGACGACGAGGAGGAGCCCCGGCCGCCGAACAATAGAGGACAGAAGGGCTTCCCCCTACAAGTGCGGACGGTGAACATGATATACGCAACCCACATACCCAAAAGGGAGCGGAAGCGTGCACTAAGGGACGTATATGCGATGGAGCCAGTCGCCCCAAAGTTCAATCCGTGGTCCTCCTGCCCGATCACTTTTGATCGAAGGGACCACCCCACTAGCATCCGCCATGGCGGATTCGCCGCATTGGTTCTAGACCCAATCATTGACGGATTTCACCTCACCAGAGTCCTGATGGCCGGCGACAGCAGCCTGAACCTGCTTTATCAGGATACAATGCGCAAAATGGGCATAGACCCCTCAAGGATTAAACCCACAAAAACGACCTTTAAAGGCATCATACCAGGTGTAGAGGCCAACTGTACAGGCTCAGTTACACTTGAAGTGGTCTTCGGATCCCCAGATAACTTCCGAAGCGAAGAATTAATCTTCGACATAGTCCCGTCCCGTAGTGTCTATCACACACTGCTCGAACGAACCGCATTTGCAAAGTTCAATGCGGTGCCACACTACGCATACCTCAAGCTCAAGATGCCAGGTCCTCGAGGAGTCATTACGGTCAACGGGAACACCGAACGCTCTCTCCGAACGGAGGAGCATACGGCGGCCCTTGCGGCGGAAGTAAAAAGCAGCCTCTCAAGGCAATTCTTGAGTCCGGCTATTCAACGTCCAGACACCGTCAAGCGCGCCCGGAGTAACCTACAACAAGACCGCCTGGCACGTTCCGAGCACGTGTAGCAATGCGGCCCCAACCCCAGCCCTCGCGAAATTATGAAACCAGTACTACGCGTACATAATTACGCTCTGGAAATACCATGGGCATAGGGGGAGGGGCACGACCACGACAGGCCAGAATGCGGCTCAACCGCACCAGGGGCTCCCGATTGTGCCATTATTTTTTCTCTTACTTTCAGGACTCCTTTCTCAAGAAGCCCTGTCCGGTAGTAGAATCACCGAACACACGATGCAACAGCCAGGAAAGCAGAAAGCTACGTCGAGTGTCCAGGTGGTCTCTATAACGAGCGGCATACTTGTTTCACATATCATCCCGCAGCTCGCCCCTGGAGGGGGACATGTCAAATAGTCCCATCCATTGCTTATCACACTATTTGTATCGTTCTTCTTTTACCGCAGCCTTTTTGAAAAAACAACAGTAGCTTCTGCCTATTATTTTATTCCTTTTTTATCTATATATGTTCACTTATGACATGTTGCATCCGTACACTTTGGTACGGCATACACCAGGGGCTTAAGTACCCCAAAATATGGTGTGATAAGTCCGAACACTTTCACAAGTGCGGCACCCCGAACTTATAGCATTATATGCATCGGCTCCGAATCATGTCTTGGGTCAATAGTTGGGTTTGCCCGGCTCCCATGTTTTGGTACCTTACGTTCCGTTATATCGGCTAAGGTAGCGCTGGGAGAACCACTACGATTGTGCCCCGGTTGAGCTGGGTTAAGCACCTCAGTGGAGAAAGCTAAAACTGACCGTCATGATAGGGCGAGAGCCGGTCGCTGTTCGAGAGGTTTTCGAGTCCCTAAAGACTTATGCCGCTTAGAGTGAGGAGTCGGCTTTGTCCGTCCCAGGCATGGATAGCGCCCCGAACTTGGTCTTCCGAATACTAGGGGCTTCGCCGAAATTTAAAATTATAGAATTCTATGGCTAAGTGAGAGTGTTCAAGCATTATAGTCCAGTTGCCTCGTTCGTTGCGTTGAGCGCCTCCCTCGAAGTACCCAATAATGGGAAAAAGAGCGCTCAAGTTTATCCCGAACACACCAGCACTCGTGGCATGGGGGTCGAAGCCGACGACTCGCCATCTCTCAAATTTAATAAACGGCCGCACAGAAGGTAATATTTTAAATTCACAAGCGTTGCTTAGCGCATATGAACAAGTTTTCAGCATACATGATAACAAATGCGAGTTTACTCAAAAATTACATCTTTGGAGCATTCACCCTCTATAAGGCGGGCACCCTTCAGGACGCCCTCATAATACATCTCGGGCTTGCGATACTCCCTGCCTGGCGGTGGTCTGTCCGTCACAAGCTTCTCAGCGTCCATCTTGCCCCAGTGCACTTTAGCACGGGCAAGGGCCCTACGGGCACCTTCGATGCAGATGGAGCGCTTGACGACTTCAATCCATGGACAGGCGTCCACCAGCCGCCTCACCAGCCCGAAGTAGCTCCCAGGCATGGCTTCCTTAGGCCACAGCCGAACTATGAGGCCCTGCATGGCCTGTTCGGCCACCTTATGGAGCTCGACCAGCTACTTTAGCTGGTCGCTCAAGGGCACCGGGTGTCCGGCCTCAGCATACTGAGACCAGAACACCTTCTCCGTCGAGCTCCCCTCCTTGGCTCGGTAGAACGCGGCAGCATCGGACACACTGCGGGGCAGATCTGCGAATGCTCCTGGAGAGCTCCGGATTTGGGTAAGTAACAAGTAATTCACTTTCACGTGCTTGCTTTGCATAAAGAATGCCTTACCCGCCGCTATCTTTTTCATTGCCTCAATTTCCTAGAGGGCTTTTTGGGCTTTGGCCTTAGCGGCTTTAGCGCTCTCAAGGGCCGAGGCGAGCTCGGACTCTCGAGTCTTTGAGTCACGCTCCAAACTCTCGTGTTTTTCCACGAGAGCCTGGAGCTCTTGCCGCACCTCCGCCACCCGCGTCTCCTGCTTCTCTCGCTCGGTGCGCTCCGCCGCCGCATTGCTTTCGGCCTTGGACACCGCTTCCTTCAGGGTCGCCACCTCGTTCGTGGCCCCTGCAATACTCACGTTATTCCTGTCATTTTTTGCAACCACATCTTTTTATATACTTCCATAAGGTATTACTTACCTTCCTTGTCCTCGAGCTGCTTCTTGGCAAGGCCGAGCTCGTTCTCGGACCGCTCGAGGCTCTACTTCAATGCATTGACCTCCGAAGGCAGTGCCGCAAAGGTCAGCAGTGCAGCATGCATTCCCATATTGACATACTTATGTTAGACTCCTGCGTACATCTTTTTAGATCCTCAGTTCGGCTTTTCTTTCCGAACACCAAACTGAGCATCAGGGGCTACTGTCTATGCGGTTATATTTTTACATATCTTAAATACATACCTCAAAGCCTGTTAGAAGGCTGGCACAGGCTTCAGTCAGCCTGCTCTTGGTGGACTGAACTTTCTGGATCACCACACTCATAACAGTGCGGTGCTCCTCGTCGATGGAGGCGCCGTTAAGCGCCTCCAACAAATTATCCGGTGCCTCCGGTTGGACGGAGGTCACTGTTGGGGAACGTTGCAGAAAATTAAAAATTTTCCTACGGTTTCACCAAGATCCATCTATGAGTTCATCTAAGCAACGAGTGATAGGAGAGAGATTCATCTACATACCACTTGTAGATCGCGTGCGGAAGCGTTCAAGGGAACGGGGATGATGGAGTCGTACTCGCCGTGATCCAAATCACCGATGACCAAGTGCCGAACGGACAGCACCTCCGCGTTCAACACACGTACCGAGCGGATGATGTCTCCTCCTTCTTGATCCAGCAAGGGGGAAGGAGAGGTTGAGGAAGAAGGCTCCAGCAGCAGCACGACGGCGTGGTGATGGTGGAGAGGCAGTACTCCGACAAGGCTTCGCCAAGCACTTAACGGAGGAGGAGAGGTGTTGGGGAGGGGAGGGGCTGCGCCTTGGATGTTGTGTGCAGCCCTCCCCTTGCCCCTCTATTTATAGGGGAAGGGGGAAGGGGGCCGGCCCCCTCTAGATGAGATCTAGAGGGGGGGCGGCGGCCAAGGGAGGGGGCTTGCCCCCCAAGCAAGGGTGGCGCCCCCACTAGGGTCCCCCCCCCCCAACCCTAGGCGCATGGGCCCAAGGGGGGGCGCCCAGCCCTCCAGGGGCTGGTTCCCTGCCCCCCATGTCCCATGAGGCCCTCTGAGAGGGGTGGCCCCTCCCGGTGGACCCCCGGAACCCCTCCGGTGGCCCCGGTACAATACCGATATGCCCCTGAAACTTTCTGGTGACCGTATGACAACTTCCCATATATAAATCTTCACCTCCAGACCATTCCGGAACTCCTCGTGACGTCCGGGATCTCATCCGGGACTCCGAACAACATTCGGTAATCACATACAAGTCTTCCTAATAACCCTAGCGTCACCGAACCTTAAGTGTGTAGACCCTACGGGTTCGGGAGACATGCAGACATGACCGAGACGGCTCTCCGGTTAATAACCAACAGCGGGATCTGGATACCCATGTTGGCTCCCACATGCTCCTCGATGATCTCATCGGATGAACCACAATGTCGAGGATTCAATCAACCCCGTATACAATTCCCTTTGTCAAACGGTATGTTACTTGCCCGAGACTCGATCGTCGGTATCCCAATACCTCGTTCAGTCTCGTTACTGGCAAGTCACTTTACTCGTACCGTAATGCATGATCCCGTGACCAAACACTTGGTCACTTTGAGCTCATTATGATGATGCATTACCGAGTGGGCCCAGAGATACCTCTCCGTCATACAGAGTGACAAATCCCAGTCTCGATCCGTGGCAACCCAACAGACACTTTCGGAGATACCTGTAGGGCACCTTTATAGTCACCCAGTTATGTTGTGACGTTTGGTACACCCAAAGCACTCCTACGGTATCCGGGAGTTACACGATCTCATGGTCTAAGGAAAAGATACTTGACATTGGAAAAGCTCTAGCAAAACGAACTACACGATCTTGTGCTATGCTTAGGATTGGGTCTTGTCCATCACATCATTCTCCTAATGATGTGATCCCTTTGTCAACGACATCTAATGTCCATAGTCAGGAAATCATGACTATCTGTTGACCAACAAGCTAGTCAACTAGAGGCTTACTAGGGACGTATTGTGGTCTATGTATTCACACGTGTATTACGATTTCCGGATAATGCAATTGTAGCATGAATAAAAGACAATTATCATGAACAAGGAAATATAATAATAACCCTTTTATTATTGCCTCTAGGGCATATTTCCAATAGTCACCGGTGTCGCAGTCTCGCCCTTCTTATGAAGGGGCCGCCTGCCGGACTCCGGAACCACTGAAGGTTCCGGTGCGGAGTCCGGCCCAGGGCCGGACTTAGAGCCTTTTGGGGTTTTATCCCCCTTGCGCCTGGAGTCCGGGAGGTTGCCTTGCGGCGCCTCCTATACCACCTCCTCCTAGCTGGGCCCCTTTTGGGACCCCACCTCGGCGTCATCCGCAGCGCAAGGAGAGGAGGCAGCTGGAAGTGAGGTGCTATTCACGTCTGACAAATCCAGGGAGCCGCTCGTTGAAGCGTCGAGCCCGTCCTTGGGCGGGCTGCAGGGTTATATTCGGCGTTAGGAGATTCTGTGCGACAAATGAAACGCCATGAGTTATTCTGGTATCTGGACACTTACGATTTCGCCAGGGGCTTAGCCCTCGGTGGCCACTCCTCTTTGCCGTCGTCGGCGTCGGTGGAGTAGTCCGGAGGAAGGGTCCTTCCCTTCTTGGACCCTCCGGCCTCCCGAGTTGGGGCGGCCTGCCTTTTCTTCTCTCCCCCCACTGGGGAAGAGGCCTCTTTTTCCTCCTCCTCGTCTTCGCGGGAGGAGTCTGCCTCGGAGTCATCGGACGATTAGTCCGACCACACCTGGCGCCGGGAACTCCTTCGAGTTCCCGTGGCCTTCTTCTCCGGCACCACGTGAGGTGCCGGAACCAGCAGCCCCGTTAATCGGGCGTCCGCTGGGTCTTCTAGCAAGGGAGTCGGATAGTTAACCTGCCCAGACGTCTCCTGCCAAGCCTGTCAAAGGTAAGGGAGTTTAGATCCCGCATAGAGTCAAACTATAAAAAACAAGTGTCCTATAAAGGGTAAAATAGCTTACCTCACTGGCTTGACGCTGCGAACTGAATCTGCGATCTTCAGTAGTGGATGCGGGAGCCTCGGCGCCCTTGAACAACACCTTCCAGGCATCTTAGTACGTAGTGTCGAAGAGCCTGCTCAAGGTTTGGTGCTGTGCCAGATCAAACTCCCACAAGTTGAAGGCCCATTGTTGGCACGGGAGGATCCGGCGGATGAGCATGACCTGAACTGCGTTGACAAGCTTGAGCTTCTTGTTCACTAGGTTTTGGACGCAGGTTTGGAGTCCGTTCAACTCTTCCGAATTACCCCACGTCAGGCCCGTCTCCTTCCAGGAGGTGAGCCGTGTAGGGAAGCCAGATCGGAATTTGGGGGCCGCCACCCATTTAGGGTCACGCGGCTCGGTGATGTAGAACCACCCCAATTGCCACCCCTTTATGGTCTCCACGAAGGAGCCCTCGAGCCATAGGACGTTGGCCATTTTGCCCACCATGGCACCTCCGCACTCCGCTTGGCGGCCGCCCACTACCTTCGGCTTGACATTGAAGGTCTTCAGCCATAAGCCGAAGTGGGGCTGGATGCAGAGGAAGGCCTCGCACACGATGATGAACGCCGAGATGTTGAGGATGAAATTCGGGGCCAGATCATGGAAATCCAGGCCGTAGTAGAACATGAGCCCCCAGACAAATGGGTGAAGTGGAAAACCTAGTCCGCGGAGGAAGTGGGTGAGGAACACCACCCTCTCATGGGGCCTGGGGGTGGGGATGAGCTGCCCCTTGTGGGGGAGCCGATGCGCGATGTCGTCGGACAAGTATCCGACCTTCCGCAGCTTTTTGATGTGCCCCTCCGTGACGGAGGAGGCCATCCACTTGCCTCCCGTTCCGGACGTGGCTGGAGAAGGTTGAGGTGGGATGTGTGGACTTGGGTGCTGGAGCTCGAGTGCGCAAAAATGGATGAGCAAAGGAGGAAGAAGGCATAGGTAAATAGGTGGATCCTTATCCCCTTATATGGACAGACGAAGCTATGCGTCCCCACCAGCCTGGTAAAACCCGCTTATCTCCCAAGCGCCGTAATCAATGGCGCGGTTGGGTTACCCATGCCCGTATTGATGAGAATCCCGAAATAAGGGGACACGATCTCTGCTTTGACAAGACGTGCCAAGGAAACCACCTCACTAAACGCGCTGAGGTGGGACAGTAAAAACGATTCGAATAAAGGCCTGGCCGTGGTGTGATGTCACGCCACGAAATACGTCAGCAGATTGAATTTGTGTAAATATTATTCTCTCTACGGTGGTATGTGGAACTTATTTTGCAGAGCCGGACACTATCCTTGTGTTCAAAATCTTCTATGAAGTATTCAAAGGAGGAACCCGCCTTGCAATGTCGAAGACAATATGCGCGCCGGACTCGTCGTCATTGAAGCCTGGTTCAGGGGCTACTGAGGGAGTCCTGGACTAGGGGGTGTCCGGATGGCCGGACTATGACCTTTGGCCGGACTCCTGGACTATGAAGATACAAGATTGAAGACTTCGTCCCGTGTCCGTATGGGACTTTCCTTGGCGTGGAAGGCAAGCTTGGCGATACGGATATGTAGATCTCCTACCATTGTAACCGACTCTGTGTAACCCTAACCCTCTTTGGTGCTTATACAAACCAGAGGGTCTTAGTCCGTAGGATGAACAACAATCATACCATAGGCTAGCTTCTAGGGCTTAGCCTCTCTGATCTCGTGGTAGATATACTCTTGTACTACCCATATCATCAATATTAATCAAGCAGGAGTACGGTTTTACCTCCATCGAGAGGGCCCGAACCTGGGTAAAAACATCGTGTCCCTTGTCTCCTATTACCATCTGCCTAGACGCACAGTTCGGGACCCCCTACCCGAGATCCGCCAGTTTTGACACCGACAGTCCCCCCTCCGGCAGGGTGCCGGAACAGGGTCCCTATTGGTTTTTGGTGACCACAGAGGTTTGCGGCGGCGGAACTCCCGATCTAGGTTTCTTTCTGGAGGTTTGGGTATTTATAGGAGGGTTTAACATCGTGAACAAGTCAGGAGGACCCACGGGGTATCCACGAGGCAGGGGGCGCCCCCTCCACCCTTGTGGGCCCACGAGCCTCCTCTCCGGTAACTCTTTGTTCCAATATTTTTTATATTTTCCAGAAAAAATCTCCGTTGATTTTCAGCGCATTCTGAGAACTTTTATTTCTGCACAAAAAGAACACCATGGTAGTTCTGCTGAAAACATCGTCAGTCCGGGTTAGTTCTAACCAAATCATACCAAAAGCATGTAAAAATATTATAAACATGGCATGAATACATCAAAAATTATAGATACGTTGGAGACGTATCAAGCATCCCCAAGCTTAATTCCTGCTTGTCCTCGAGTAGGTAAATGATAAAAATAGAATTTTTGATGTGGAATGCTACCTAACATATTTATCAATGTAATCTTATCTATTGTGGCAAGAATATTCAGATCCATAAGATTCAAAACAAAAGTTTAATATTGACATAAAACAATAATACTTCAAGCATACTAGCAAAGCAATCATGTCTTCTCAAAATAACATGGCCAAAGAAAGCTATCCCTACAAAATCATATAGTTTGGCTATGCTCTATCTTCATCACACAAAATATTTAAATCATGTACAACCCCGGTTTCAGCCAAGAAATTGTTTCATACTTTAGTATTTTCAAACTTTTTTAATCTTCACGCAATACATGAGCGTGAGCCATGGACATAGCACTATAGGTGGAATAGAATGGTGGTTGTGGAGAAGACAAAAAGGAGAAGATAGTCTCACATAAACCAGGCGTATCAACGGGCTATGGAGATGCCCATCAATAGATATCAATGAGAGTGAGTAGGGATTGCCATGCAACGGATGCACTAGAGCTATAAGTGTATGAAAGCTCAAAAAGAAACTAAGTGGGTGTGCATCCAACTCGCTTGCTCACGAATACCTAGGGTATTTTGAGGAAGCCCGTCATTGGAATATATAAGCCAAGTTCTATAATGAAAAAAAATTCCCACTAGTATATGAAAGTTACAACATAGGAGACTCTCTATCATGAAGATCATGGTGCTATTTTGAAGTAGAAGTGTGGTAAAAGGATAGTAGCATTGCCCCTTCTCTCTTTTTCTCTCTTTTTTTTGTTTTTTGGGCCCTCTCTTTTTTGGCCTCTTTTTTATTCTCCGGAGTCTCATCCCGACTTGTGGGGGAATCATAGTCTCCATCATCCTTTCCTCACTGGGACAATGCTCTAATAATGAAGATCATCACACTTATATTTATTTTACGACTCAAGAATTACAACTCGATACTTAGAACAAAATATGACTCTATATGGATGCCTCCGGCAGTGTACCGGGATGTGCAATGAATCAAGAGTGACATGTATGAAAGAATTATGAAAGGTGGCTTTGCCACAAATACAATGTCAACTACAAGATGATGCAATGCAATATGACAATGATGAAGCGTGTCATAATAAATGGAACGGTGGAAAGTTGCATGGCAATATATCTCAGAATGGCTATGGAAATGCCATAATAGGTAGGTATGGTGACTATTTTGAGGAAGGTATATGGTGTGTGTATGGTACCGGCGAAAGTTGCGCGGCACAAGAGAGGCTAGCAATGGTGGAAGGGTGAGAGTGTGTATAATCCATGGACTCAACATTAGTCATAAAGAACTCAAATACTTATTGCAAAAACCTATAAGTCATCAAAACCAAGCACTACGCGCATGCTCCTGGGGGAAGGGTTGGTAGGAGTTAACCATTGCGCGATCCCGACCTCCACTCATAAGGAAGACAATCAATAAATAAATCATGCTCTGACTTCGTCATATAACGGTTCACCATACGTGCATGCTACGGGAATCACAAACTTTAACACAAGTATCTCTCAAATTTACAACTACTCCACTAGCATGACTCTAATATCACCATCTTCATATCTCAAAATAATCATAAAGAATCAAACTTCTCATAGTATTCAATGCACTTTTTATAAAAGTTTTTATTATGTCCCTCTTGGATGCCCATCATACTAGGACTAAATTTTTAACCAAAGCAATTACCATGCTGTTCTAAAGGACTCTCAAAATAATATAAGTGAATCATGAGAGATCAATAATTTATATAAAACAAAATCACCGCCGTGCTCTAAAAAGATATAAGTGAAGTACTAGAGCAAAATTATCTAGCTCAAAAGATATAAGTGAAGCACAATGAGTAGTCGAATAATTATGCAACTATGTGAAGACTCTATAACATAGACTTTCAGATCTTGGGATATTATTCAAACAACAATAAAAAATAAAACAAAATGACGCTCCAAGCAAAACACATATCATGTGGTGAATAAAAATATAGCTCCAAGTAAAGTTACCGATGAATGAAGACGAAAGAGGGGATGCCATCCGGGGCATCCCCAAGCTTAGGATTTTGTTTGTCCTTGAATTTTACCTTGGGGTGCCTTGGGCATCCCCAAGCTTAGGCTCTTGCCACTCCTTATTCCATAGTCCATCGAATCTTTACCCAAAACTCGAAAACTTCACAACACAAAACTTAACAGAAACTCGTAAGCTCCGTTAGTATAAGAAAATAAATCACCACTTAGGTACTATTGTGAACTCATTCTAGATTCATATTGGTGTAATATATACTGTATTCCAACTTCTCTATGGTTCATACCCTCCGATACTATTCATAGATTCATCAAAATAAGCAAACAACACATAGAAAACAGAATCTGTCAAAAACAGAACAGTCTGTAGTAATCTATAACTTTTGAATACTTTTGTAAATACAAAACTCCTACCAAATTAGGAAACCTTGAGTAATTTGTGTACTAATCCAGAGAAAAAAGAATCATATCAAAATCACGTTTACGTGAATTATCAAAACTAGTTTACTAGGTGCAAAAGTTTTTGATTTTCAGCAGGATCAACACAATTATCACCGTAAGCTATCCTAAAGGTCTTACTTGGCACTTTATTGAAACAAAAGCTATAAAACATGATTACTAAAGTAGCATAATCATGTGAACACACAAAAACATTAAAGGTGAATATTGGGTTGTCTCCCAACAAGCGCTTTTTTTAATGCCTTTTAGCTAGATATGATGATTTCAATGATGCTCGCATAAAATATAAGAATTGAAACATAAAGAGAGCATCATGAAGAATGTTACTAACACATTTAAGTCTAACCCACTTCATATGCATAGGGATTTTGTGAGCAAACAACTTATGGGAACAATAATCAACTAGCATAGGAAGGCAAAACAAGCATAACTTTAAAACTTTAAGCACATAGAGAGGAAACTTGATATCATTGCAACTCCTACAAGCATATATTTCTCCCTCATAATAATTTTCAGTAGCATCATGAATGAATTCAACAATATAACCAGCACATAAAGCATTATTTTCATGCTCTACTTGCATAGAAATTTTACTACTCTCCACATAAGCAAATTTATTCTCATCAATAGTAGTGGGAGCAAACTTAACAAAATAACTATCATGTGAAGCATAATCCAATTGAAAATTAAAATCCAGATGACAAGTTTCATGGTTATCTTTATTCTTTATAGCATATGTGTCATCACAATAATCATCATAAATAGGAGGCATGCTTTCATCATAATAAATTTGCTCATCAAAACTTGGGGGACAAAAAATATCATCTTTATCAAACATAGCTTCCCCAAGCTTGTAGCTTTGCATATCATTAGCATCATGGGTATTAAAAGAAATCATACTAACAACATTGCAATCATGCTCATCATTCAAATACTTTATGCCAAGCATACTATGTAATTCTTCTTCTAGTACTTGAGCACAATTTTCGGAGTCCTTATTTTCACGGAAGACATTAAAAAGATGAAGCATATGAGGCACCCTCAATTCCATTTTTTGTAATTTTCTTTTATAGATTAAACTAGTGATAAAACAAGAAAATAAAAGATTCGATTGCAAGATCTAAAGATATACCTTCAAGAACTAACCTCCCCGGGAACGGTGCCAGAAAAGAGCTTGATGTCTACTACACAACCTTCTTCTTGTAGACATTGTTGGGCCTGCAAGAGTAGAGGTTTGTAGGACAGTAGCAAATTTCCCTCAAGTGATGACCTAAGGTTTATCAATCTGTGGGAGGCGTAGGATGAATATGGTCTCTCCCAAGCAACCCTGCAACCAAATAACAAAGAGTCTCTTGTGTCCCCAACACTCCCAATACAATGGTAAATTGTATAGGTGCACTAGTTCGACGAAGAGATGGTGATACAAGTCCAATATTGATGGTAGATATAGGTTTTTGTAATCTGAAAATATAAAAACAGCAAGGTAGCAAGTGGTAAAAGTGAGCGTAAACGGTATTGCAATGCTAGGAAACAAGGCCTAAGGTTCATACTTTCACTTGTACAAGTTCTCTCAACAATAATAACATAACTGGATCATATAACTATCCCTCAACATGCAACAAAGAGTCACTCCAAAGTCACTAATAGCGGAGAACAAACGAAGAGATTATTGTAGGGTACGATACCACCTCAAAGTTATCCTTTCTGATCGATCTATTCAAGAGTCCATAGTAAAATAACACGAAGCTATTCTTTCCGTTCAATCTATCATAGAGTTCGTACTAGAATAACACCTTAAGACACAAATCAACCAAAACCCTCATGTCACCTAGATACTCCAATGTCTCCTCAAGTATCCGTGGGTATGATTATACGATATGCATCACACAATTTCAGATTCATCTATTCAAACCAACACAAAGTACTTCAAAGAGTGCCCCAAAGTTTCTACCGGAGAGTCAAGACGAAAACGTGTGCCAACCCCTATGCATAAGTTCACAAGGTCACTGAACCCGCAAGTTGATCACCAAAACATACATCAAGTAGATCAATAGAATACCCCATTGTCACCACGGGTATCCCACGCAAGACATACATCAAGTGTTCTCAAATCCTTAAAGACTCAATCCGATAAGATAACTTTGAAGGGAAAACTCAATCCATTATGAGAGAGTAGAGGGGGAGAAACATCATAAGATCCAACTATAATAGCAAAGCTCGCGATACACGAAGATCGTGCCGAATCAAGAACACGAGAGAGAGAGAGAGAGGGAGATCAAACACATAGCTACTGGTACATACCCTCAGCCCCGAGGGTGAACTACTCCCTCCTCGTCATGGAGAGCGCCGGGATGATGAAGATGGCCACCGGTAAGGGATCCCCCATCCGCCAGGGTGCCGGAATAGGGTCTTGATTGGTTTTTGGTGGCTACACAGGCTTGCGGCGGCGGAACTCCTGATCTAGGTTTCTTTCTGGAGTTTGGGTATTTATAGGAGGGTTTGGTGTCGAGAACAAGTCAGGAGGACCCACGGGGTGTCCACGAGGCAGGAGGGCGTGCCCCAGGGGGGTGGGCGCGCCCTCCACCCTCGTGGGACCCACGAGCCTCCTCTTCAAAACTCTTTATTCCAGTATTTTTTATATTTTCCAGAAAAAATCTCCGTTGATTTTCAGCGCATTCCGAGAACTTTTATTTTTGCACAAAAACAACACCATGGTAGTTCTGCTGAAAACAGCGTCAGTCCGGGTTAGTTCTAACCAAATTAGACCAAAAGCATGTAAAAATATTATATACATGGCATGAATACATCAAAAATTATAGATACCTTGGAGACGTATCAAGCTGCAAGATGGAGGACAACAGTTCTGTCAGTGAACACATACTCAGAATGTCTGGATACCATAATCACTTGACTCAGCTAGGAGTTAATCTTCCAGATGATAGTGTTACCGACAGAGTTCTCCAATCATTGCCACCAAGCTACAAAGGCTTCGTGATGAACTATAATATGCAAGGGATGGAGAAGACAATTCCCGAGTTCTTTGTAGTGCTCAAAGTTGCGGAGGTAGAAATCAAGAAGGAGCATGAAGTGTTGATGGTTAACAAGACCACTAGTTTGAAGAAAAAGGGAAAGGGAAAGAAAGGGAACTTCAAGAAGAATGGCAAGCAAGTTGCCACTCCTGGGAAGAATCCCAAAGCTGGACCTAAGCCTGGAACTGAGTGCTTCTACTGCAAAGGGACTGGTCACTAGAAGCAGAACTGCCCCAAGTATTTGGCGGATAAGAAGGATGGTAAAGTGAACAAAGGTATATTTGATATACATGTTATTGATGTGTACCTTAATAATGCTCGTAGTAGCGCCTGGGTATTTGATACTGGTTCGGTTGCTCATATTTGTAACTAGAAACAGGAGCTACGGATTAAACGAAGATTGGCTAAGGACAAGGTGGCGATGCGTGTCGGGAATGGTTCCAAGGTCGATGTGATCGCCGTCGGCACGCTACCTCTACATCTACCTTCAGGATTAGTTTTAGACCTGAATAATTGTTATTTGGTACCAGCATTGAGCATGAACATTATATCTGGATCTTGTTTAGTGTGAGACGGATATTCATTTAAATCAGAGAATAATGGTTGTTCTATTTATATGAGTAATATATTTTATGGTCATGCACCCTTGAAGAGTGCTCTATTTTTGTTGAATCTCGATTGTGGTGATACACATATTCATAATATTGGTGCCAAAAGATGCAAAGTTGATAATGATAGTGCAACATTTTTGTGGCACTGCCGTTTATGTCATATTGGTGTAAAGCGCATGAAGAAACTCCATGCAAATGGGATTTTGGAATCACTTGATTATGAATCATTTGATACTTGCGAATCATGCCTCACGGGCAAGATGACTAAAACTCCGTTCTACCGAACAATGGAGCGAGCAAATGACTTATTGGAAATAATACATACCGATGCATGTGGTCCGATGAGTGTTGAGGCACGCGATGGGTATCATTATTTTCTGACCTTCACAGATGATTTGAGTAGATATGGGTATATCTACTTAATGAAACACAAGTCTGAAACATTTGAAAATTTCAAAGAATTTCAGAGTGAAGTGGAGAATCGTCGTAACAAGAAAATAAAGTTTCTACGATCTGACCGCGGAGGCAAATATTTGAGTTAAGAGTTTGGCCTTCATTTAGAATAATGTGGAATAGTTTAACAACTCATGCCACTTGGAACACCACAGCGTAGTGGTGTGTCTGAATGTCGTAACCATACTTTATTAGATATGGTGTGATCTATGATGTCTCTTACCGATTTACCACTATCGTTTTGGGGTTATGCATTAGAGACAACTGCATTCATGTTAAATAGAGAGCCGTCTAAATCCATTGAGATGACACCGTATGAACTGTGGTTTGGCAAGAAACCTAAGCTGCCGTTTCTTCAAGTTTGGGGTTGCGACACATATGTCAAAAGGCTTCAGCCTGATAAGCTCGAACCCAAATCGGAGAAGTGCATCTTCATAGGATACCCTAAGTAAAAAATTGGGTACACATTCTACCACAAATCCGAAGGCAAGATCTTTGTTGCCAAGAATGGAACCTTTCTAGAGAAGGAGTTTCTCTCGAAAGAAGTGAGTGGGAGGAAAGTAGAACTTGATGAGGTAATTGTACCTTCTCTTGAATTGGAAAGTAGCACATCAGTGAAATCCGTTCCCGTGATGCCTACACCAACTAGTGAGGAAGCTAATGATGATGATCATGAAACTTTAGATCAAGTTAATACTGGACCTCGTAGGTCAAACAGAGCACGTTCCATAGTAGAGTGGTATGGTAATCCTATCCTGGAAATCTTGTTACTAGACCATGACGAACCTAGAACTATGAAGAAGCTATGATGAGCCCAGATTCCGACAGATGGCTTGAGTCCATGAAATCTGAGATAGGATCCATGTATGAGAACAAAGTGTGGACTTTGGTGGATTTGCCCGATGATCGGCAAGCCGTAGAGAATAAATGGATCTTCAAGAAGAAGACTGACGCTGATGGTAATGTTACTGTCTACAAAGCTCGACTTGTCACAAAAGGTTTTTGATAAGTTCAAGGAGTTGACTACGATGAGACTTTCTCACCCGTAATGATGCTTAAGCCCGTCTGAACCATGTTAGCAATTGCCTCATTTTATGATTATGAAATCTGGCAAATGGATGTCAAAACTGCATCCCTTAATGGATATCTAAAAGAAGAGTTGTATATGATGCAACCAGAAGGTTTTGTCTATCCTAAAGGTGCTAACAAAATTGTGCAAGCTCCAACAATCCATCTATGGACTGGTGCAAGCATCTCGGAGTTGGAATATACGCTTTGATGAGGTGATCAAAGCATATGGTTTTATACAGACTTACGGTGAAGCTTGTATGTACAAGAAAGTGAGTCGGAGCTCTATAGCATTTCTGATGTTATATGTGGATTATATATGGTTGATTGGAAATGATATAGCATTTCTAGATAGCATAAAAGGATACTTGAAAAAGAGTTTTTCAATAAAAGACCTCAGTGAAGCTACTTATATATTGAGCATCAAGATCTATAGAGATTGTCGGGGATATACCCCGCGGTATAAACCGCCGGATGTATGACCCGGCTAGAGTTTGGCGATTCACTGGCAACCCACTTGGACATGGCGGTTTACGGTTCATTGGTAGTCCGGCAGGCGGGTCAGAGGAGCGACAAGACCCGGTGGCCCAGCGGGCGGTTTATGGAAGGTCGGATCATGCTATGGTGGGACGGTTTAAGAGAAAAGGCGTGAGGAATATTTACTTTACAAGGAAGACCCGGACTTGTATCCGGTTTGTATTAGAAGGGAGACTAGTCCTAATCCTAATAGGACTCCACATGTAACCCGCCCCTTCAACATATATAAGGAGGGGCAGGGCTCCTCAAAGAGGGACAGACAACAATCAATAATCTCTAGGGCTAGACACAAAGAGGAGAGCCGGTTTACGGTGACTCCCTCGTGATGATAATGAGACCTAGCCTCAAACAGCATGTAGGGTTTTTAACGGATGATGTTTCCCGGGGCCCGAAGCTGTCTAAACCCTTGTCTTGTGTTGCGTCTCTCGATTCCGCTCAACCCCTCTCAAGCTACAACATAGATGCATTGGCGTCGCGACTAAGTCCTGACACTAAGGACATCTGACGTGACAATTCCACGACAGTTGGCGCCCACCGTGGGGCTCGCGCATGGTGGTGTTGAGTTCTTGGAGGGAACTCTTTAGGGATCGAGAAGTTTGCGTTTGACCGGACAAAGAAGAGCCGGCATGAAGCAACCACACAGGATAACCCGCCAGGGGATAATCTTGGACAAGAACCAGTTAGGGTTGGATCGGGTGCAGACGCCACCCTGAAAAATCAATAAAACAGAAAGGAGCAAGATCCGTCTAAACCGCCTGGCCGCAGGTTTCGCCGACATCAAACAAGATTTTTTCGGCTACCGCTAAACCGAAGCAGTCAGCCGAGACCAGTTTGATTTTTCATCATACCGCAGTCAGATTGCATGTCGATCGCACCAACAAGCAAAGACGGTCAACGCATGCGTGCATAGTTATCCAATATTCGTACATCTGCTCTGGCCGTACACACACGCATCAACCCACAAGCGAATCTTTCCTGCTACTTCTCTTCAGGCGTAAGGACCAAAGCAATCAGTACAGACTAGTAGTAGTGCTACTCCAATTCCTACTATGAAACGTGAAGCAACTAATACAAGGATTCGGATTTGAAAAAAAATCCCATGATGCGATCTGCAAGTCTCGGTGACCACATCAAAACAAAAGTAAAGGAGATGTACGCCCAGAGTTCCAAGCATGCATGTACCACCAAGCCGGCGTACACACGCACGTCATCCAGGGCAGGTCAAATCAAGGAGGAAAAAGACCAAGCCAAGTACATCAGTATACCGGTGTGGACACTTGATTGGGCTCGGGCTGAAGGAAAGAAAAACAGAACAGCCGCCACGTGTTGCCAGTCTTCCAGGATTCCCGTCGCATGCTGCCTCGTTTTAGCGGTCTACAAACCAGCCACGACGTGTTACTGTGTCTACACAGTGGATTAAATTCTCTGTTGGGATGATCAGCGCAGCACTACGCTGAACAACTCCGACCATGCACGCGCCTTGTGCAGAACAGGAAATCGTCAGCATATTTGATATGGAGGCTGTCTGTTGGTCTTGTTTACATAGGCCGCACCGGAATACGTCCAACGTTATCTAGTGCTGGTATCCGTCGTTCATCCGGAAAATAAATCAGGTGATATCCATCTAATCTATTTTTGTAAACATATCTATTCTATCAAGAACAGTATTCTGGCATGTATATTTTAACGTGTAGGACAAGGATTCATTATAAATGTGACATCATATCACGGGTACGGAGCGCTCGGCAGCACCATCTTACGACCAGCATCCGTCCGGACCGGTTTACATCAACAAAACGGCCGACTCGCCCGTCCGCGCCGACTTACAACGCTGGTGCCATCTCTCCCTGTCTCCACTGGCTTACAATGCCATGGTTGATTTATCGGTTGTCCGGGTGAATCAGGTGTTACCCCTCCTACGTATTTTATCAACACATACTTTCTGTGAGAACAATTACTCTGGCCTATATCCTTTTATACACAGGACAATTGCTCACTATGAAAGTGATGCCCTACCGCGGACGGCGCGCGCTAGCTGTTCTACACCGGCATCTGCGCATATCACGGTGATGAACCGGAACACACATCGCCGTCCCCCCGCAGTCCGGATTACATCAACAATGCCGTGGCTGGCTCGTCTGTCTGCGCCTGTGATTGACTCACCCGGCCGTGCCAACTGATAATGACGTAGCCGATTCATCGGTCTGCTCCCATGGCCGACTCGCCCGTCATGGATTTCAGCTTCACCGCAGTGATCATCAACTCTGCGACGGATAAATTCCGGCTCAACATATCCGGTGAAATCAATCCAATATATTTTTATATTATATATTTCTTTCTTTAAAAGAGTAATTACACCGGCTTGCAATATTATTTATGCAGGAGCAATCGTTCACTGAAAAAGATATGGCCGTGCCTTGGATATATAGCTCGCGCCACTATTATTATGTGCAAGTGCCGCCTCTAATACTATGGTCGTCTTTACTGTCCGTCTCTCGCGGCCTGGTCTACATCAACACACCGGGCCGCACCTGTCTGCATGAGCTGTTTATTGAATTTGAGCAAGTCACAGCTTGGGTAGCCCGGTTTTCTTTCAGCAAATTGGAGGCAAGTTATTATCAGCCGCTGTCTGCACTGGGTGGCTCAATTGGCAGGCGCACAATTCACCGCCACTACAATTTTGGTTAAATTCAAATCGCCAGTTGGAAGGAACCATTGGCCGAGTTGCTGACACGGCTCATACGGGATCAATTACAACCCGCCGCAGTCACCTCAACCCTCTGTGGATCCACATCGTGCTATCAACACCAATGATATACAACTTATGCCGGTTTACATCACGGTCACATATGGAGAGTCTCAAGCCAACTCCTCGAGTCACCTTTGAGACTCGGGGGCTACAAGGACATGACTCAGCAAATCTTGCCAGTTTCAGCAAATTTAAGAACCCCGGGACGATGGAGGGAAAGATAACCCGGTCCCGGAGGCTACTATTATTTGAAGGCCGTCAGAAAATTTCCGGCTTAGAAAGTATATGACAGTTACAGAATCCCGGCTCAATGAAGAAGTTCCGGATCATCAGAAAGGATTCCGGTTTACAATCCGGTTCAAGGGAAGTCAGTCTCACTGAAGCTCTCAAATATCCGGTTTACAATCCGGTTCAAGGGGAATTTGTCTCGCACGAAGCTTTGAAGCTCTCAAATCCGGTTCAACAATGTCCGGTTCAAAAAGGAATTAATTTCTCGCAAGTTCGAGTTGAAAGGCCGTCAGAAAATTTCCGGCTGAAAATGAAGATTCCGGTTTGCAATCCTGTTTAAGGGACGTCTGTTCTCCCACAAAGCTTTGAAGCTCTCACTATCCGGTTCAAGATCCCGGTTCAAGAAGAATTTATCTCTTGCAAAAAGGTTAAAAATTACCGAAGAGGACCTGCTGCCATGATGCGCGGTTCAAACATGGGTATCCTGCCTTATTGGCCTAACATATTATTGATCACATGGGGGCTTCTGCTTCATAAAGCGGGGTCTCTGTCTTTCTTATCATGCGTGGTTACATGGAGTGGCTCTGTTTTTAAAGCGGACTCCGGTTTACCCCTTGACATTTGCTTTTTATACATCACTGGGGGCCTTGGTCGTGTCCGAACCAACGCGACACCTTTTGATAGGCGACAGCCACCAGATCACTTGGGGACATGGTCAAGTCTGAACCAGTCATGCCTCTTGGTCGGCCTAAGGCCACAAAATCACTTGGGGGCTTGGTCAAACCCGAACCATTGCCACGCCTCTTGATCTGGCATATATGCCACGAATCATTTGGGGACCTGGCTGACTTGAATCATTGTCACTCCTATTGGGGGCTTGGTCCTGTCTGACCATGGTAATACCATCTGATCAGCTCAGTATAGCATATTTTTGCAAACGGTTTTTATCATTGCCTTTGCTTCCATATTTTTTTCATAACTATTATTTGATTTTTGTTGCATTTTTTAAACCGACAACGTTTTAATCCGGTTCAACTATCAATTACAAATTGACGGAACACGGTCAAGTCCTAATCCGGGGGCCATCTGCCCGGTTTGATTTTCTATTATCATCCTATTATGGAGTAAACTGGCGTTCATTAACCCGGCTTGACTTTCAATTACAAATTGTCAGTACATGACCAATTATAATCCCGGCGATTATTAATCCGGTCTGGTTCGACTACATGTCGCCAGTATTATATATGGATAATCCGGTGTCTATCATAACTCGTTGCGGTTTTATCATAAACCGACACAATATGGAAGGAGTTATCAGTACTCAAGATTGGGATTATCACCTTACTACAGAAAGTTGGTAAACCAGCGAGGTGATTCAATGTCACAGGTATGATATATTTCATATTTGATTGTTCTTAAGTGCAGCCTTGGTTATAAACCCAGGTTATATGTTGGGCATTATGACCAGTCCGGCGGTAAACCGCCAGGACACTTTAAACTTGTTGTATGCAGAAACAGGTTGAATAAAGCATGATTATAAATCGTCGGCGTTTATTAAACCGGCCTGGCTTTGGACTATAAGTCGCCAACATATATTTGGACTGCGCCATTGGAATTATGCGCTTATAAATCATTGGGTATATTATTCAAATAGCCAACATGGCTGGATTTCTATTTTGGTTATCAATAACCAGTATTATGATTAAGGTTTTCAAAGTCGCTTTAGCGCAATGGCTATCATATTATCAATGGATATGATTTTTATTCTACAATTGAAGGAATAGTCCCGAGTTGCTGCAGGCTTACAACCCGGCACTTGGGGGCTACATTATTTAAGTTGAGATTACATCAATTATGCAAGTCTCATGTCGCTGCAAGCATGCACCATGACACTTGGGGGCTAATGCAAAGTCATTCTTTGTTCATCTTATGGAAGACCCGACTCATCACATTATAATGAGCCGGCCCTTGGGGGCTACCAATTGCTCCTGTCAACAGTTGAAGGTACAAAGCTTTTTATTCATTATATTGAAGAGTCCACTGCTCAGTTGGTAAAGCACAAGGCTCTTAACCTTGTGGACGTGGATTCAAGTCCCATGATGAGGGTTACATCATATGATGTTATTTTCATTGAAGTATATATTAAAGTCCCAGCTCAATATTATCTTATTGAGCCGGCCCTTGGGGGCTACACATCATTGCTCAAATCTACATGATTATACCTACAAAGTCCCTGCTCATTATTGCATAATGACCCGGCTCTTGGGGACTACACTGGTTGAAGTTTTTATGAGTATAAGACAATTGCAAGTCCCAGGTTGCTGTAAGCATGATAACCCGGAACTTGGGGGCTACATAGTATGGAGTATTCAGTTTTTACTAGTCACTGGGATGAACAACATGGATTTCTTCTTAAGTAGCAGTATTTATATTGAAGCAAGTCTTAAGCCATCACTTTGTTTTGCTCAAGACTTGGGGGCTACAGGTATTATATTATTATCGAAGAACTATTTTCAAATTCTCTGTTTTGAGCAAACTGGATTAACCCGGCGTCACCAATCATTATGACCTTGTGTCTGTAACCCGGCGTCATCAACAATCATGACCTGAAATTATCAGTTTTTATAACCAGACAATGGTGGTAATCATAAACCGGCAAGTTTTACATCTTCAAGCCAGCTGGATATCAGTTGAATATTTCAGAGACTAATATTTTTGTCAAGTCAAAGCGTTCGAAGGCCGGTTCAAATGGATTCTTTATTTACAAATATCTTCTGCAAGCAAATTGATTATGAAGATGGTTATTAACTTGGAAGGAAGAAATGACAAGGATTTAAGGATAATCAAGTGCCAGCTTACAAGTATATTTAAACCGGAGCACAACCCGACAAATTTGTTCTTGTTGCAGATCAGTTTAACATGGATGAATCCAAATTAAACTGGGGGCTAATGTCGGGGATATACCCCGCGGTATAAACCGCCGGATGTATGACCCGGCTAGAGTTTGGCGATTCACTGGCAACCCACTTGGACATGGCGGTTTACGGTTCATTGGTAGTCCGGCAGGCGGGTCAGAGGAGCGACAAGACCCGGTGGCCCAGCGGGCGGTTTATGGAAGGCCGGATCATGCTATGGTGGGCCGGTTTAAGAGAAAAGGCGTGAGGAATATTTACTTTACAAGGAAGACCCAAACTTGTATCCGGTTTGTATTAGAAGGGAGACTAGTCCTAATCCTAATAGGACTCCACATGTAACCCGCCCCTTCAACATATATAAGGAGGGGCAGGGCTCCTCAAAGAGGGACAGACAAGAATCAATAATCTCTAGGGCTAGACACAAAGAGGAGAGCCGGTTTACGGCGACTCCCTCGTGATGATAATGAGACCTAGCCTCAAACAGCATGTAGGGTTTTTACCGGATGATGTTTCCCGGGGCCCGGAGCTGTCTAAACCCTTGTCTTGTGTTGCGTCTCTCGATTCCGCTCAACCCCTCTCAAGCTACCACATAGATGCGTTGGCCTCGCGACTAAGTCCTGACACTAAGGACATCTGACGTGACAATTCCATGACAGAGATAGATCGAGATGCTTAATAGGACTATCACAAAGCACATACCTTGACAAAGTTTTGAAGAAATTCAAAAATGGGTGAGTCAAAGAAAGGGTTCTTGTCTGTGTTGCAAGGTGTGAAGTTGAGTAAGACTCAAAGCCCGACCACGACAGAAAATGGAGAGAAAATGAAAGTAATTCCCTATGCCTCAGCCATAGGTTCTATAAAGTATGTCATGCTGTGTACCGGACCTGTTTTATGTCTTGCCAATGATTTTGGCAAGGGGGTACGATAGTTATCCAGGATTAGATCACTAGACAGCGGTAAAAATTATCCTTAGAGGACTAAGGAAATATTTCTCGGTTATGGTGGTCATAAAGAGTTCGTCGTAAAGCGTTACATCGATGCAAGCTTTTACACCGATCCAGATGACTCCGAGTCTCAATCTGGATACGTATTGAAAGTGGGAGTAATTAGCTAGAGTAGTTCCATGTAGAGCATTGTAGACATAGAAATTTGCGAAATACATACGGATCTATATGTGGCAGACCCGTTGAAAGGATCGAGAAGAGGTGTCTAGAGGGGGGTGATTAGACCCTCAACAAGTAAAGATAGCAGTTTTTAAGTTTTTCAAGTTGAGGTTGGAAATTAGCACAATTTCAAACATTCACAATACAATTTAAGCAAGCATGCAAAGAGTATATGAGCAGTAGAAAGTAAAGCATGAAACTTGCAAGAAGGTAAAGGGATGGGATTGGAGTGTGCAAATGCAATTGGAATCACGGAGATTTTTGGCGTGGTTCCGGTAGGTGGTGCTATCGTACATCCACATTGGTGGAGACTTAAACCCACGAAGGGTAACGGTTGCGCGAGTCCACGGAGGGTTCCACCCACGAAGGGTCCATGAAGAAGCAACCTTGTCTATCCCACCATGGCCATCGCCCACGAAGGACTTGCCTCATTTGGGTAGATCTTCACGAAGTAGGCGATCTCCTTGCCGTTACAAACTCCTTGGTTCAACTCCACAATCTTGACAGAGGCTCCCAAGTGACACCTAACCAATCTAGGAGACACCACTCTCCAAAAGGTAATAGATGGTGTGTTTATGATGAACTCCTTGCTCTTGTGCTTCAAATGATAGTCTCCCCAACACTCAACTCTCTCTCACAGATTTGGCTATGGTGGAAAGATTATTTGAGTGGAAAGAAACTTGGGTAAGGCTAGAGATCTAGATTCTTGTGGTTGGATTGGAATGTCTTGGTCTCAACACATGAATGTGGTTCTCTCTCAGAAAATGAATGCTGGAAGTGTAGGCATGTTCTGATGGCTCTCCTCACGAATGAAGAGTGGGTGGACGGGTGTATATAGCCTCCGCATAAAATCTAGCCGTTACACATAGATTCCCAAACTCGATGAGACCAAATAGTGAAACTCGGTCAGACCGATCTGGTTCAAAATGTGAATGTTAGAGTTTTTGGTGGGACCGACAAGGTCAACTCGGTGGGACCAATGTGCTAGGGTTAGGGTAAAACCTCAACTCGGTTTGACCGATTACACAAACTCGGTGAGACAGATTTTGATAATAAGCAAACAGAGAGTTGGTCAGGCAAACTCGGTGGGACCGATTGGATATTTCGGTGGGACCAAAATTATTGTAACAGGCAACAAAGAGTTTGCAAGCCCATCTCAGTGAGACCGAGATCCCATCGGTGAGACCGAACTTATTAGGGTTTCTGGAAGTGGCTATGTCAAATGAACTCGGTGGCGCCGGATAGATAAAATCGGTGGGGCAGAGTTTGACTTTAGGTTTAGGAAATATATGGAAATGAGAAAGTGGTTGAGGGCTTTGGAGCACATCACTAAGCACTTTGAGCAAGCAAGCCATTAAGCAACACCTCATCCCCTTTTAATAGTATTGGCTTTCCTATGGACTCAATGTGATCTTGGATCACTAAAATGAAAATGTAGAGTCTTGAGATTTTGCCAATGTTTGTCCTTAGCATCTTGAAGGGGTTCCACATCCTCTTGTCCATGCCACTCCAGTGTTGAACTTATCTGAAATATACTAGATGAAAAATTAGTCCAACAAGAGATATGTTGACATCAATTACCAAAATCACCCAGGGAGCACTTGTGCTTTCACCCATTGGCTAAACCTCTCTCACAAGCAAAACATGATCACACCTTAGTTCTCTTTGGGTGTTAATCACATAGCAACGTGAACTAGATTATTGACTCTAGTAAACTCTTTGGGTATTGGTCACATGGCGATGTGAACTATGGGTGTTAATCATATGACGATGTGAACTAGATTACTGACTCTAGTGCAAGTGGGAGACTGAAGGAAATATGCCCTAGAGGCAATAATAAAATTGTTATTTTATATTTCCTTATTCATGATAAATGTTTATTATTCATGCTAGAATTGTATTGATCGGAAACTTAAATACATGTGTGAATACATAGACAAACACTGTATCCCTAGTGAGCCTCTACTTGACTAGCTCGTTGATCAAAGATGGTTAAGGTTTCCTAACCATGGACATGAGTTGTCATTTGATATCGGGATCACATCATTAGAAGAATGATATGATGGACAAGACCCATCGTTAGCTTGGCATATTGATTGTTCAGTTTTATTGCTATTGCTTTCTTCATGTCAAATACATATTCCTTCGACTATGAGATTATGCAACTCCTGGATACCGGAGGAATGCCTTGTGTGCTATCAAACATCACAACATAACTGGGTGATTATAAAGATGCTCTACAGGTATCTCCGAAGGTGTTTGTTGAGTTGGCATAGATCAAGATTAGGATTTTTCACTCCGAGTTTCTGAGAGGTATCTCTAGGCCCTCTCGATAATACACATCATAAGAAGCCTTGCAAGCAAAGTGACTAATGAGTTAGTTACAGGATGATGTATTACGAAACGAGTAAAGAGACTTGACGGCAATGAGATTGAACTAGCTATGAAGATATCGATGATCGAATCTCGAGCAAGTAACATACTAATAGACAAAGGGAATAACATATGTTGTCATAACGGTTCGACCGATAAAGATCTTCGTAGAATATGTAGGAGCCAATATGAGCATCCAGGTTCCGCTATTTGTTATTGACCGAAGAGGTGTCTCAGTCAAGTCTACATAGTTCTCGAACCCGTAGGGTTCGCATGCTTAACGTTCGATGACGATATTGTATTATATGAGTTATGTGATTTGGTGACCGAATGTTGTTCGGAGTCCTGGATGAGATCACAGAACATGACAAGGAGTCTCGAAATGGTCGAGAGGTAAAGATTGATATATAGGACGATAGTATTCGGACACGGGAAGTGTTCCGGAGTGTATCGGGTAATTATCGGAGTACCGGTGGGTTACCGGAACCCCCGGGGGGGATATATGGGCCATATGGGCCATGAGAGGGGAGCACACCAGCCCACAAGGGCTGGCGCACCCCCCATGACAGGTTGCCGAATAGGAGAAGGAGAAGAGGGGGTTCTCCCCCCTTCCTTCTCTTCTTCCCTCTTCCTTTCTTCTCCGGTGAAAAAAAGGAAGGGGGGGGGGGCACTTGGGGAAACCCCAAGCAAGATCCGGATCCTTCTTGGGGCACCCCTGGCTGCCTCTCCTCCCCTCCCACCTATATATATGTGGGGAGGGGGCGCCTAGAACACACAACATCAATTGTTAACCGTGTGCGGCGCCCCCTTCCATAGTTTACACCCCCGGTCATATTCTCGCGGTGCTTAGGCAAATCCCTGCGCGGATCACTTCAGCATCATCGTTAACACGCTGTCGTGCTGACGGAACTCATCTACTTCCTCGACATCTTGCTGGATCAAGAGGACGAGTGACGTCATCGAGCTGAACATGTGCAGAACTCGAAGGTGCTGTATGTTAGGTACTTGATCGGTCGGAGCTAGAAGAAGTTTGACTACATCAACCGTATTTTTGAATGCTTCCGTTTTCGGTCTAGGAGGGTACGTAGACATACTCCCCCCCCCCCCTCGTTGCTATGCATCTCCATGGATAGATCATTGCGTGTGCGTAGATTTTTTTTTGTTTTCCATGCAACATTTCCCAACAGACAAAAGTTGTGGGTAGAGTTTAATAAGAAATTTGTTGAAAATAAAAAATAAATTATTGCTGAGATGGCACTATTGCTGATGTGGACAGTGTGCATGTTGAAAGAATTGGTAGCAGTGAGGATCAACTTCTTAAGAAGGTAAGATGTGAAAGAGAAGGGAGTTCTATGCTGGGCGATATATTCTTAGAGCTAATATTATCAGGAGTCATAAAACTTGCTATGCATGTTCAGTTTAGTGCCAAAACTTTGAAAATACGGATTTGTGGTCACTCAACTTGCATTATGGTGCAAATACGGTCACAAAGTGCATATGCGGGCGTATCCGCCGCTTGTGTGGCATGACATGCGTGCATGGCCCCGCTGGCAGTGACTATTGGTGCTGGAGGCGCTAGTGTGACGTCATACTTTGTGACCGTATTTGCACGATAATGCAAGCTGAGTGACCACAAATACGTATTTTCAAAGTTTTGGCACTAAACTGAACATGCATAGTAAGTTTTATGACTCCTGATGATATTAGCTCTATTCTTAACTCCGAGTACTATTGCTTTTGGATGTGGACAGATACGCACCGGTGTGGTATGTGTGGTGGGAACGTCGTCAACTGACTCGCGGCGAGTAGCTTCTTGAGCTAGGCAGATCAGCCCGGGCAATATCCACGTTGGCAAAAAAATTCTCAAGAGCAAAGAGGAAGGATGGTGGTCGTATTCAGCATAATGGATGGGTAAAGCCACCATAAGGATGTGTTAAATTAAACATGAACGTCGCGTTTGATTCAGACAGTGGATCAGGAGGATCCTAAGCAATTCTTCGCGACGCAAATGACACTTTCCTGGCTGCCTCATGCAGTCACATACCGTTGGCCAGAGGACTTCGAGATAGCCACATTTTGGCAGGTAACATCGGATGCCACAATCTTGTGGTTGAAGCTGACTGCATGGGAGTCATTGAGGTGATGTAGAGTGGCGAAAACTTCCTTAGTCTGGCAGCAACAATTTTTGAGGAGTGTACCTTTTTATGTCGTAACTTCAACTCGGTGAAGTTTAATCATTGTCCTAGGAAAACCAATATGGTGGCATATGTACCAGCTAGCAAAGTGGCTCGCGAACCTTGCATGGAATTACGAGCCTCCATGTTTTCTGGTTGATGCTTTATGAAATGATGTATCAATTCTTTCAGATGAAGTATAACATTTCCCTAAAAAAAAGTATCGGGTGAAAACAACAACTAATGCAAACTTGGAATATGGGCCATTAGATCAACCAGGAACGCCATCGATCAAACGCAGCATTATAATCAGCCACTTACACGCGATTTTGTGTAATCCCTGCTCTTGAGGAAATGGTGTTTGGTTGTCTTTATCTCAGAAATTTACTTTGGCACAGGGAAGCATATGCTGCTGCTATCGGAACCAGCTAGCAAAGTGGCTCGCGAACCTTGCATGGAATTACGAGCCTCCATGTTTTCTGGTTGATGCTTTATGAAATGATGTATCAATTCTTTCAGATGAAATATAACATTTCCCTAAAAAAAGTATTGGTGAAAACAACAACTAATGCAAACTTGGAATATGGGCCATTAGATCAACCAGGAACGACATCGATCAAACGCAGCATTATAATCAGCCACTTACACGCGATTTTGTATAATCCCTGCTCTTGAGGAAATGGCGTTTGGTTGTCTTTATCTCAGAAATTTACTTTGGCACATGGAAGCATATGCTGCTGCTATCGGAAAAAAACATTTCAAAATTTCAGAAGGTTCCGAACAAAAATTGGATGCATACATCTCGATATTCTATGTCCACATGCCAAGTTTTACAGAAAATTGATATTTTTGTGGCTTGTGTAAAAGCAAAAAATGTCTCATGAAAGTTCTTTTTAACACTGAATTTTGTCATTTTCACATGCGGCATAAAAGTTACCGGTTTTTCGAGAAACGACTTTGTGAGCACGTAGAATGTCAAGATGTACGCGTGAAATTTGTTGTCTTAATTTTGTGATATTTCTAAATATGTTTAAAACACATTTTAATAAACCAGGAGCATATGCTCCCAACTACCAAAACGCCCTTCTCCGAATACCTTTTTTAGGCAAAAGGTAAATAAATAAATAAAATAACTCACGCATGTCATCGGACCAGCTACACGCTTCTGCGATATGGGCCAGCAAACCGAGATAGAAAAAGAAAAGTGAAGGCCCAGGAAGGCGCAAGGAAACCCTAAGCTACCGAGCTATAAAAGCCGCCCGCGCCGCCCCTCCCGCAAACCCTTGCACCCCCTGCGCCTCCACCATAGCCACACACCACAGGTAGGGGAGGGAGGAGAGAAGAGGAAGCCGAGAGGCGGCGGCGGAGATGGTTTCCCTGAAGCTGCAGAAGCGGCTCGCCTCGAGCATGCTCAAGTGCGGCAAGGGCAAGGCCTGGCTCGACCCCAATGAGGTCAACGAGATCTCCATGGACAAGTTCTCTTGTTGTGGTAGCATGACGAGTTTGGTGGCTTTTGATCGGTGGTTTAGTTGCGGTGATGATATGTGGCATCGGGTTGGAGCCGTTTGGATTGTCTTCGATTAATTAGGCATCGAATCATGAATGCTTTTGCGGTGTGAAACATTAGACCTATATAGGAACACTTCGATTAGTTTTTAATACATATTTTTTAGAATGATGAAATCCGTAGTATGTAGCCTATATATGGTCTTGCCTCTCTGTTGTGGTGGGTGCACGACAGATGCCATGGGATGGCTAAAGAGAAGAGGAGGCTCGAGGGTACTGGTGGGCTCCAGGGGCGAGGTTGGCATGAGCGAGCGCCGGACGCAAGACATACCCAGGTTCGGGGCTTTCTGGAGAGATAATACCCCTAGTCCTGCCGAGTGTGGTTTATATGTAACAGTACAGAGTTGCTCCTGAAGCTGTATCCTGATGAATGCTATATGATACTAGCCTCATGTATGTGTGTGTGGCCGAAGCGAGCAAGCATGCTCTAGTGGCCGAATGAGTGTGGCGTGGTGTGTGAGTCCCTGGATGGATGGACGTGTGAGCGTGGCCAAATGAGGCTGAGTGTGTGGCCTCCCCTGGGTCACTTTATATACTAGTGCCCAGGGACAAGGGGTGGCCCACACACCCACTACACTACTGAGTTATCATACGATGATGCATGCTACAGTGCATCACTATTGGAGCGCAGTGAAGTGTCACAGGATGCAGGAACAGTGCTGACTGCTCATCTACAGTGCTCCACTTTAGAGCATGGCCGTCATGTCTGCGCAAGTCCGTCTTAGTTGACTTGGCCAGATTCCAGCCGGACGGGCTCAACCTGGACGGGGATCAAACCGGACAGCTCAACCCGGACAGGGTCAACCCGGCCGAGGTCAACCCGGCCGAGGTCAACCCAGACAGGTCAACCCGGCCAAGGTCAACTCGGCTAGGGTCAACCCGGCCAAGGTCAACCCGACCAGGGTCAACCCGGACAGATCAACCCAGCCAAGGTCAACGCAGACAGGTCAACCCGGACAGGTCAACTCGGCCAGGGTCAACCCGGCCAAAGTCAAACCGCCAGATTCCAGCCAGCCAGGGGGCACTCCCCTGGCGATGTTTTGAAGTGTCGCTTCGCCGTCTTGGGCATACTCGGGGGTCATCCCCACGACAGTAGCCTCCGAGCTTCCGGGCAACTTGGAGAAGTTGTGTGGAGGGTTTTAGCGGGTGTCGATGTAGTAGATGGTGTCGAAGATGCAGGTTGCAGCTGGCGGCGGGCGTGCAACAGGCGTGGCGTGTTTCGAGTGGGGGCGCGCAAGCGCACCCACTGGGTGTAGCCTCCGAGCCTCCAGGCAACATGGAAAAGTTGGGCGGAGGGTCTTGTTGTTGATGATGAAGCCGATGGTGACGTCGAGGGCGCCGGGCGTGGACACGAAGTCCGCCGACTGGAGGGCGCGGGGCCCTGCCGGATGGGGACGCGGAGTCCGCCGACTTAGTGGGGGCGCGCGAGCGGACCCACTGGGTGTAGCCTCCGGGCAACTTGTAAAAGTTGGGTGGAGGGTCATCGCTGTTGTTGATGAGGAAGCCGACAGTGACGTCTAGGGCGCCGGGCGCGGACACGGAGTCCGCTGGCTGGAGGGCGCGGGGCCCTGCTGGATGGGGACGTAGAGTCCATCGACTGAGTGGGGGCGCGCGAGCGCACCCACTGGGTGTAGCCTCCGAGCCTCCGGGCAACTTGGAAAAGTTGGGCGGAGGGTCTTTGCTGTTGTTGAAGCGGATGGTGGCGTCAGAAATGCCGGTTGTAGCCGGCGTCGGGCCTGCAACCTACATGTAGCCTCCGAGCCTCCAAGCGAGGAGGGGGTTCCTCACAGAGATGTTAATGCAAAAGACATGGTTAGTCTGCGCAGGTATATTAAATATTTGCTTTTAGCGGTGCTAGTTTTATGCAGAGGATGATGACTCGGTTTCGTCCGAGCCCCCTTCATTCTTTTTCATGTCCCCTCCGCCCTTTGGTTTTGCCTCTTGTTAGCTAGACGACCCGGAGCTGGTCTGTAGCTGTTACGAAGAGTGGCCGCAGAGTGGAGCATACAATACTCGGACTACAGGAGCAAATTCGACAGAGTAGATACTCATAAAGGAAACGACCGGGTTGCCCAAGCCGTCTTCTCCTGGACGTCTTCACGCGTGGGGTGACCTCAAGCTTTTGCTCCCGTTTAGCCGGACAGCCGCGTGGTGGTCTATGGCTGAGAGTGGGCCTTCGGTACCGTATGCGCGACTAAGCCGTCTACAGGAATGAACGTATGGGGCCGAGCGGCCAGCCTCTGGGCCGAGACTAGCTGGCGCCGGGGTGAACAGTAGTGCAACTGTAAAGAAGCGGAGGTGGTCCCCGAGTGTCACTCAGGATTATCCGTGTTTGCGCGTGGCACAGAAGTATGCGGGTGAGGAGCTCACATTGATTTTTGTGTAGACGAGGTGGAGGTTGTCGAAGATAGCCGGCGCGGTTTGGTGCTCGCGGAGCGCGCCGGCGCATCCACTGGGATAGTCTTCGAGCCTCCGGGTGCTCGAATGGGGGTCCCGGCCGGTCAGGCCCGACCGGCCAAGCGTCGAGGCGGATGAGCGGCCGGGCCGGGTAGGCACAGCAAGCCAGGCGTCTAGGCGGGCAGGATCGTCGGGCGAGCTCTCCAGCCGGCCCGATGTCGAAGTAAGCGGGCAGGCCAATAGGCCACGCGGGTATAGCTCATGATCTTTTTTCTTTTTCTATCCGGCAGCATTTTTTTAGCCAGCTTGGATACTTTTTTTCTCTGTTCTTTCTTCAGGGCGGGATGCAGCTAGCCAAAGCAGGGGGACTCGCGGGCGGCGGCGAGCGGGCCAGCTGGTGGCACGCGAAGGGGAGGAGCCGACAACGGCCGGGTAGGGCGCGAGCCGGCCCGGGAGGAGGGCAGTGCCGGCCAGCACGGGGAAGTTAGCCAGCGCGGGCCGGGGGCGGAGCAGGGTCGGCCGGGTGGCGTAGAGGGCGCGAGCTGGCCAACGTCGCATGCGACCCAGAGCCGGCCGGGGCCGGGCGGAGTCAGCGCGGGGAGGAGACCGAAGCGGGGGGAGGCAGCAGCGGGACAGGCGCGAGGCCACATGGCAGGGGAGCCGGACGGAGCGGCCACCTGACCCGGAGGTCGGAGGGGGTGAGTCCGGCCATCCGAGATGCAGGCAAGGCGGCGAGCGGGCGAATCCGGCAAGCAGGCATGCGGCGGCCAGCGGGAGGCCGTGGAGCGTGGAGCTGAGCGGCGCGACGCGGCGAGGCCATGTGCTGGTGGAGGAGGCCTACAGCCGAACGCGGCAGCATGATGGGAGCGGACGAGAGGAGTCGGGCATGGCCTGAAGCAGGGTGTCCCGAGCAGCAGTGACGCAGGCGAGGACGCGCGGGAAGATGGTGCAGCCCAGCAGAGGCGGAGCTAGTTGGAGGAGGCGACGCGGTGGACGGAGGCGGCGATGCGGGAGGAGCGGGACCCGGCGCGGGAGGCGGCGAGCCGGTCAGCCGGCGTGCGGGAGACCGGGACCCAGGCAAGGCGGCGGGCGGGCGGAGCCAACGCGCGGAGCAGCGACCCGGCCAGCCGGCGTCAGGCGCGGCGAGACTGCGCGCGCGTGCGGTGGGTGGAGCAGGTGGTGCGGACAGGAGGATAGGCGGAGCCGGACCCGACAGTGGCGACGAGCCGGACGCGGGAGAGGAGCAGCGGCTGAGCGGGATGACGCAGGCGAAGCAGCGTGCAGGGGCGGGCGAAGCGGAGCGCAGGCGAGGCAACACGGCGGCGCGCCCGCATGGGCAGAGAAGAGCAGAGGCGAGCAGATATGCAGTGTAAAGCCAATGTGTGGCTTGTGTACGGGGTTCATCCGAGTAGTGTATAACCATGGTCTGACTCATGTACAAGCATTATACGGGCATCATCCAATTTGTGTATGATCACTGTATGGCTTGCTTTGGCTGGTGCATGGATAGCGTACGAGCTAGCGTGTAAGTGGGCAGGGGCAGCTGCAGCAGATGGCGGCGAAGTCCAAGGAGGAGAGCGCGAAACGGGCGACAAGGCAAGTGGCGTGCACGAGGAAGGCGGTGACGGAGCGACGCGGAGCCGCGACAAACGGCTGGTGTTGCTGCGAAGGTGACCAAGAGGGCGAGGCCGACGAC
>NC_041387.1:375876478-375877983 GCF_002162155.2 Triticum dicoccoides
GTCGATGCCGAGCACCCGAGCGCGGGTGGAGAGACGACACCGACGCTGCGGCAGTGGTGACGAAGAGGCCGGAGCCGACAGCAGGGCGCGCAGCCCCGCGCGGTCGCCTTGGGGGCGTGTCGATGTCGAGCCCCGAGCGCTACCGGAGAGACGACGGCGACGCCGCGGTGATGATGAAGAAAATGGCGAGGCTGACTACGGGGACGCGCCGTCCCGTGCGGTCGCCTCGGAGGCGTGTTGATGTCGAGCCCCCGAGCGCTACCGGAGTAATGGCGCGACGCCGCGGTCATGTGGCAGCTTGACGGTCTCGTCGGAGTCGGAGGGGAGCCACGTCTGGAATGTGCTTCCGGCTAGGACCTCGAGCTGCCCCACGGTGGGCGCCAACTGTCGTGGTGGGCGCACGGCAGATGCCATGGGATGGCTAAAGAGAGGAGAAGGCTCGAGGGCACTGGTGGGCTCCAGAGACGAGGTTGGCATGAACGAGCGCAGGACGCAAGATATACCCAGGTTCGGGGCTCTCCGGAGAGATAATACCCCTAGTCTTGCCGAGTGTGGTTTTTATATAACAGTACAGAGTTGCTCCTAGAGCTGTATCCGGATGAATGCTACTCCCTCCATTCCTAAATATAGGGTGTATAGTTTTTGGCACGGAAATTAAAGAACGCACGTGGAGGGAAAATTCCACAAGTTTTGGGCGATATTACACCTGACTAATTGACATGAGAAAATAGAGGAGATTGCCTAATATAAGAAGATGTAATCAAATCCCTGAAAAATTTATCCAAACGAGTGGTGCAACACAATACACCTTATATTTCAGGTTTTTTTCTCAAAAATCTATACACCTTATATCAAGGAACGAAGGGAGTATATGATACTAACCTCATGTATGTGTGTGTGTGGCCGAAGCAAGCAAGCATGCTCTAGTGGCCGAATGAGTGTGGCGTGGTGTGTGAGTCCCTGGATGGATGGACGTGTGAGCGTGGCCAAATGAGGCTGAGTGTGTGTGGCCTTCCCTGGGTCACTTTATATACTAGTGCCCAGGGACAAGGGATGGCCCACACATCCACTACACTATTGGGATGTCATATGATGATGCAGACTACAGTGCATCACTATTGAAGCGTAGTGAAGTGTCACATGATGCAGGAACAGTGCTGGTTGCTCATCTACAGTGCTCCACTTTAAAGCATAGCCATCATGTCTGCGCAGGTCCGACGGGGTCTTAGTTGACTTGGCCAGATTCCAGCCGGACGGGCTCAACCCGGACGAGCCTCAACCCGGACAACTTAATCTGGACAAGCAGAACCCGGCCAGGGAGAACCCAGATGGGCTCAACCCGGCCAGGTCAACCCGGCCAAGGTCAACCCGGACAGGTCAACCCGGCCAGGGTCAACCCGGACAGGTCAACCCGGCCAAAGTCAACCCGCCAGATTCCAGCCAGCCAGGAGGCACTCTCCTGGCGATGTTTTGAAGCGTCGCTTCGCCGTCTTGGGCATACCGGG
>NC_041387.1:375878406-375885321 GCF_002162155.2 Triticum dicoccoides
CTCTCGTAGTGGAGATCCATGCCCTATCGTGTTTGGTTAGCATCGTATTGGGTATTCTTGGTCGCGAGTACTCATGGATAAATGTTCATCTGCTCCAAACAGGTTGTACTTTACTAAAAGCACTGTTCACCTTTCTGTATAGGTTGAACTTTACTCAGACACATCCCTTGTGTAATTCTAACTAAGATGCTTGTTTGGTTGTTACCCTGTAGTGGGTATTACATGAATTTCAGTGTTTAAATAATTTGATTTGCCAAACTAATTAAGTACTTTTGATTCTATGGTTGTAAATATGTTCCTTATCCTGAATAGTTTTGCTAAGCTGTTTTCTGTACGTGAGCAAGACGAATGACAGTTATGTAATGTTATATGCAGGCCAGAACATTCGTAAGTTGGTTAAGGACGGGTTCATCAGCAAGAAGCCCCAAAAGATCCACTCAAGGTCCCGTGCACGCAGAGCCCATGAGGCAAAACAGAAGGGTCATCATTCTGGATATGGTATATCAGTATAATGAACATCTTTTATACTATAGTACTCCCTCCATCCCAAAATAAGTGCCAACTTTACAAAGTTGAGAGACACTTATTTTAGGATCGAGGGAGTATATCATTGCTAATGATCAGTATAGTGAAGACCATTTGTACTGTAGTATACCATTACTTATAATCTGCATATTTGTCTTTGTTATTTTTCAGGTAAGCACAGGGGTACCAGGGAGGCTAGGGGCATGTTTGGTTGCCCGCATAAAACCCAATCAGGCCTGCGCGGGAAGCAAGAGGCCTGTTTGGTTGCCTGATTTCACTATTGGGTCTGCATTGCACGCTTCTTAAAGCAGCCCAGAGGCTGGCTTGCTGGAAACGCAGGAATCGGCAGTTTCTCGCGAGCCAGGCCGAGACGAGCGCAAGCCAGCAGGCCCTTGCACAAGTGGAGACGGGAGGGATGCGAGGTGATTACATGAGTTCTTCAACCTTCAGTAAGCTCCTATCTAATCTCCTCCCTCTGATTTACACAACGGTGCTTTGGTTCGAGGTAAGCTGTACACGAAAAAGATGCACCTCGATGCTACGGTTCCATTCAGGCAATCGGTTCATAGTTTCGTCGGCTGTAAGTTCTTAATCCCGTCTTTCCGTTTGGAGCTATTCTGGACGGATTTTGTCAGATTCGTCACGCACGATCGATCATTTCAAATTTCCTTTGACCAGCAGCCTAATCTCGCAGTTCCTCACAACATTCGTGTTGTAAGATTTTGGTTTCGACGATCGTAGCTTCATCTCTCTTTGAGCAGCAGTCTACTGCACTGATACCGCCATGTCGAGCTCCTCAGTCCTCTGCTCAAAGCCCTCCTATTCGTCCCTCTCGATGCCGAAGCCCTTCCCCTTAATCTCCTTGCCCACGTCCTACTACACTAGAGTCGTTTCCGGCGTCGCTCATCTCGGCCTACTCTATGTCGTCCTCCTACTGCACTGACGCTGCAATGGCGCGTACACTGCTTCTTGTGTCCTCTGCCTCCGTGCACACTGCAGTTCGCCGCACCGCCGAAGGGATCGATCATCTTGGCCTCCTCTCTCTCGCTCTACTACACTCGAGTCATTTTCGGTGTCGCTCATCTCGTCCTCCTCTCTCGTCCACTGCACTAACAATACCATGGCGCGGGCACTGCATTCTCCTCCTCTATCGACTGTCTTTGCGCGAGCACCGCAACTAGTTCGCCGACAGTGTCGCTCGTCGTGCCGCCGACGGGGTCGCTCGTCCATAACTCCATGCTCATCATGTCGGACACGGCACCACGTCCACTATCCACCGTAGTCGCCCTGGTTGGGTGCATACTGCATTTCTTCTCCCCCTTCCTCTGCTAGCTCTTAACCCTTTGTGCTAAGTGCAAGTGCTAGCTCTTAATCATACCCCATGCGGGCAACCAAACAGCGTGTAGTTGTATGCGCCGAGACAATGCATGCAACCAAACAACATGCCAAAGTTGATCCACTGATGCAGGCAGTCCATATGCAGGCAACCAAACAAGTTGCAAATGTCACATATGAGGCTGTTTTTCGAGAGTCAGGCTGAGTGAAAAAGTGTATGCAATGCGGGTACTGTAGCCGGCGGGAACCAAACACGCCCTAGGCTTCCCACCAAGATTCTGTGGATGAGGAGGATGCGCGTGCTCAGGCGGCTGCTCCGCAAGTACCGTGAAGCAAAGAAGATCGACAAGCACATGTACCATGACATGTACTTGAAGGTCAAGGGTAACATGTTGAGGAATAAGCGTGTGCTTATGGAAAGCATTCACAAGTCAAAGGCTGAGAAGGCAAGAGAGAAGATGCTCTCTGACCAGTTTGAGGCTAAGCCGTGAAAGAAAGATTGCCAGGAGGGAGGAGAGGCTTGCTCAGGTATGATGTGTTAGAATTATTGGGTTTTAAACCATCTGTTATATCCAATAATTTCTAGGAAAATCCCATAGGCCCATGTGGCACGTTCATGCATGACAAGAAAGAAGTTAACATATTTGCGCTAGTGGAAAATGAAACCGAATGCTAGTGAATGATGACATTCATCTCCTCATTGATGGCATCAATATTTTGGTTTCAGTTTCATTTCTTCATTAGTACATTGGTTTCTTCATACCGTGCATGCTAGCATATTTTGTCATGCAAGAACTTGCAATGATTTGCCTACTAATGGGAGACGAAACTGACCACTTAATATGATTTTTAGTGGTGTGTCTGTTTCTCCTCTCCTTAATGAGAATTAGTGTGTCCATTTCAGTTTCATCTCATTAATCCTATAAGAGGTCGCTCCTCTTCCCAATGAGACACAACTCTTCGCATTGTTCCAGAGCATTGCACCGCCTACCTCTTTCCCATCTCGCTTCCTGGCGTGCACCAGAGAGTGAGACTGCAGGCCTACGAAACCCCGTCTCTTGTGATCCGGTACAGGAGAGGGGTGATCAGGTTTTTGGGGAGCGTCCTTACGCGACTGCTGGAGTCTTGTTCATCGTGGCTGCGAATGGCGACATCACTGACGACGAGTTCCCAAACGATGACTTCTTCCCCGACGTCAACAACCTCTTCAGCGACATGACGATCGGGACATCTGCACCTTCTGCTACTGCGCCGTATGCCATCTTATCCTCACTGTTAGGGCTAGCATTTGGTTTATTGCTAATAGCAATTGACATGGATATGATGCATTTTGCTTATGATTTTGATTGCATGACTAGTCTCAACGAATTGTTGCTAGTTTCTAGTTTCATCAATATATTGCTATTCATGTTTTATTCATTATTTTTATGGATAAACTAAATGGGAAAATGCCTAATTATTTAACATGATGTCCAATGGTTCACAAATTTTGTTTCTTTTTGTCAGTTGCTTGTCCATGGTGTTTCCATGGTCTGTTGATAAAATTCTTCAGATTGTTTAACATTATGAAATTCAACAATCCAAAAACCTGAAATGTGTAGGCAATTTTCTCCTATTGCTTTTGCTGCAACTCTCAAGCCCGCACCATTTGTGGGCGTGAACTATAAGAGGTGGCGTGCGAGGGCAGCTCTTTGGCTTACCACCATGAACTGTTTTCACGCCTCTAAAGGCAAGCTAGAGGGATAGCTGACTGCTGAGCAGGAGCAAGCTTTCCATGCTACAGACACCCTCTTTAGAGGTGCTGTCTTGAGTGTTCTTGGCGACAAGATTGTTGATCCCTTCATGACCATCATGGTCGGTAAAGATATGTGGGATACGCTAGAAGCCAAGTTTGGAGTCGCGGACGCAGGAAGTGAGTTGTATATCATGGAACAATACCATGATTACAAGATGACTGATGACCGCTCCGTTGTTGAGCAGGCTCATGAGATTCAGTCGCTCACTAAAGAACTTGAGCATCTCAATTATGTGTTACCGGACAAATTCATTGTCGGAGGCATCATTGCCAAGCTTCCTCCTTCATGGAGGAATTTTGCTACCTCTCTGAAGCATAAGAGGCAAGAGTTTACTGTTGTCAATCTAATTGGCACTCTTGATGTAGAAGAGAAGGCGAGGGCAAAACATACACATGCTCGTTTCCATGACGGGAATTCCAGTGCCAATTTGGTACAAAAGAGAAATTTCCAAACCCACAAACCCAAGAACAAAAACTATGCGGGCAAAGGAAAATTTGATGGCAAGTACAAAGCCCCACAACCTGTCAACTTCAAGAAGAAGAAGTATACTTATAAGAAGAAAGGAAAGTGCCATGTATGTGGCAGTGAAGAACATTGGGCTTCATCCCGCAAGGACCGCTGGGACAAGCGTCAGAATGAGAACAATAGCAAGACCGCTAATGTTGTTATTGGCGATGTTGACATGAAAGATGTTGGGTATGGTAAATTTCCTACCATTGTTTCAGTATGTCATTCTCCAGATTGATGGATTGACACCGGTGCCAATGTACATGTGTGTTCTGACATAAATATATTTTCTTCTTATCAGGTCGCACGAACTACACCCGTGCTGATGGGAAACATGACACATGCTTCTGTTCATGGTGTTGGTACGGTCGATCTGAAGTTTACTTCGGGAAAGATCGTGCGACTGAAGAACGTGCAGCATGTCCCCGCTATAAATAAAAATCTTGTCAGTGGTTCTTGTTTGTGTCGAGATGGTTATAAATTGGTATTTGAGTCCAATAAGGTTGTAGTATCTAAGTGTGGACAATTTGTTGGGAAGGGCTATGAGAGCGGAGGCTTGTTCCTCTTATCTTTGTCAGCCTTTTGCACTAAAGTTATTAATCATGTTTGCAGTGAAACCGGATCAAATGTTTGGCATTCACAACTTTGTCATATTAACTTTGGTGTCATGACGCGGCTAGCAAATTTGAGTTTAATCCCAAAATTTACAATTGTCAAAGGTTCTAAGTTGTAGCAACCAGACCTCAAACAGTCTGATCTCTGTGCATCAGTGTCATCCCTGGATCGGTAATGTTGACACGCACAGTACTTGAAGGATTTATAACAGAGTAGCAATCACACACTTATTACATTGAATGTCTCAAAAGAGAACTTATTACAATTAATATGGCTTAAGGCCATCTAATAACGATAACAGCAGAAGGCTTGGAAGATAAGCAAGTCCATCAACTCCAATGGCATCACTGAGTATAAGATCACAACCTAAGGCACCTTACTCGTCGTCTGAAAAGTCTGCGACATGGAGTTGCAGCCTGAAAACGGGTCAGCACATGGAATATGCTCGCAATGTAACACATAGAGAGTAATGAATAGAAATAATGCTATACTACATGCATATATGGCTGGTGGTAAGCTCTATGGTTATAGTTTTGCATAAAGCCAATTTTTCCCTACTACAAAGGAATAAATTTTATTTAACTATCATGGTGGTTGTTAAACATTGGGGAGGGTACTCCAACTCAATCCCAATTAAGCATCATCATTAAACCCGACAAAATTAAATTAACGTAACAAGATGAGATTCACATGATAATCCAAGTACTAGATACTCAAAACGTCCATAACCGGGGACACGGCTAACCATGATTAGTTTATACACTCTACAGAGGTTTGCGCACTTTTCCCCGCAAGAATCGATCTCCTCCGCTTGATTTCTTGCACTACATGGTATTTGAGAAACGGATGACCGAGACACAGTCTTTCAGAAGCATTAACTCTCTACTCTGGGTAGACAGTACCAACCTACATCCCCTACATCTTCTAGTCTACCTCTTTAAGAGCTCACGCAACTTAATCAACTATGCTAGAGCCCATAGTAGCTTGTGTCTGCACACGGAAGTTTGTAGCATTAAAAATCTCATGATCCCTTTGAGCCTGGGTGGCGGTCCATAGGACAATCACACGGTACCCCGGGATTTCCAAAAATACAGACAACACTGGGTTCCCCAGGTGCCTCAATCCACCCAGATGTGAATTTAAGTTGCCACCTTAAGTAAACCATTAATTAACAATCTCACATCTATCATTGGATACACTCACCCAATCCACGTCTACTAGCATAGCATGGCAATATAAGCAAACGTAGAAGTAACTCCCAAAGGTTTGATAATAAAACAGGTAATAGGTTCTACCTCATCTACTTCCCAAAACCCACATTTTAATCAGATCCTAATCATGCAATTGTTTGAGGATTGATCTAATGCAATAAAACTGGGTAGTAAAGAGGTATGATCAAAGTGTTACTTGCCTTGGTGATGATCCGTGAAACCTAGAGATTCGAAGTAGCAAGAGGCGCACTCCGGGTACTCTATCGCAAACAAACAAGCATACAATAAGAACTCATCTAATGCATAAATAAAACTCAAATAAAAGATCTAACCAGAAAGTTCAACTTAAGAACTCCGGTTGCAAAAAGAATCAAATCAAACGAAGCAATGAAAGTCAAACGGCGAAAGAAACAAACTTCGTTTACTAATCTGGACCTAAGTCAAATTTTACAGTAGCAAAAACTTGTTTGAGTTGGTTAAACGGAAAGAGGGTTTCGAGACGAAACTCTAGGCGCTTGAATCGCCTGATTACGATAAACGAGCGAAAAGTTATACTAAAACGAAAATAGGATCAGAAATCGCGATCAGAAATAATCGCGGAAAATCCGAGAAAAAGAAAAGCGGACGAACAGGCTAACGAACGAACGTTCGCTGCCAACGGCTAAACGACGAAAACCGTTCATTAAAACGAACGTACGGACGAACGTCCGCTTAATAGACTAAACCGTAAAAAAATAAACCGAACCGGATCTAATAAAAAACGAATCTAGGATTGCGAAAAAACCGTACGGTTTTATAAGAAAAACCGGCGGCTACCTCGGGATGCGTGACAGCGGCGGCGGCACGCTACTCCAGCGAGGGGGCGGGCAACTCCGGCGGCGGCGGTGGTCGGTGAGGTCGGGCGGCGGGGTCCGGCGGCGAGGGGC